>NW_027187307.1:8685540-8700901 GCF_028583685.1 Petaurus breviceps papuanus | reverse complement strand
GGGGAGGGGGGGGGGGGGTGGGTGACGTGTTTGGGGTGGTGGTGGGATCGATGGGTTCCTCTCCCCCCCGGCGGGGCCGCCCACCCGGCGGCGGCCTCCCCCCCCCCCCCCCCCCCCCCCCCCCCCCCCCCGCTACTTTCTGTTCCGGAAGGCGGCTCAGCCCAAGACCTTACTTCAAAGAAATGCGGCAGTTCTCAGAGAGCTCCCTCAAATCCTCCCACAAACCCTGGTGGCTCTGTTAGGTGTTGTCTCCTCTGTTAAAAAATGAGCTCCTGGAGAGCAGGGCCTAGCTGGCTTTTCTATTCCTGTCCTCAGTCCTTAGCGGGATGCATTACTTATAGGAAGTGCTCAAAAATTCTTTCATTTCTTCATTAATCCAGAAGCTTTTCTTCCTGTTTCTGATAATGGCCCTAAGTACTTATAAATGGCCTTGTTCTGCTCTTCTCCAACACACTACTCCATTAATACCTTTCTCCCTCTCCATCCTTAGTTGTCTTAGATGTAAAATGATAGCTGTATTAGATGATCTCTCCTGTCCCTTTCTTCCAGTTCTGAACCTATGATTCTATGAGCACTTCTGACTTTTCTGTTTCTCTTGAGGGTACCACAATCAGTCCAGTTACTCAAGCTGGCACCCTTAGGGTAATCCCAAACTCCTCTACTCTTTCCTTAACAGCCCATAATCAGTCAGGACAATGGGTCCAGGAGTCCCAGACTCTTACTAGTGACCCTGAGCAAGTCACTTCACCTCTGCATTAGTTTCCTCATCTGCAAAATGGAGGTCATAATAAAACCTTTCAGAGTTGCACTGAGAATAGATGAGATAATATTTATAAACCCTTTCACAAAACTTAAAACACTATATAAATGCTAACCATCATCATTAGTTTCCAAGCCTTGTCCATTGTACCATTACATTTCTCCCATCTGCCCCTTTCTCTGTACTTACACAGCCACCAGTCCAGCTCAAACCCTTATGGCACTGACCATTGCAATGACCTCCTAACTGGTCTTTCTGCCTCCAGTCTCTCTCCTCTCCAATTCATCTTTCACAAATCTGCCAAAATGATATTCCTAACCAGAAGCCAAACCACATCATCGTCATAATAACAGGAAGCATTCATCTAGGTCCTCAAGAACTTTATAAATATTCTCATTTGATACCGTTTTCTAACTCCAGAATCTCTCTTAGTTCCTCATGGCCTCTAGAATAAAGAATAAATTTCTGTGTCTGGCATTCAAAGCCTTTTGTGATCTGATTCCAGACTAACTTTTCAGGCTTATTGCACAATTACTCTCCCCCTTGCTCTCTATGTTCCAGGCAAATTTGCTATATTCTTTATTCCTGTTACCCCATCTCCCAAGCTTTACCTTCTCTAGCTCCTTAAATTTTCCCCAGTTGCCAAAAGTGGGAAGGTTCAACTTGAGATCAGAGTGGACCTAGAAGAGCTCAGGACCCCCTCCAGCTGTTTAGCTGCTTGTTCTGGGCCAGAGAAGCCAAATTTCAACAACTTGGCCGAAATAATGCCGAACAGGGAGTAGGGAGAACAGGATGTTTGGGTGCAAGAATTCCTGTTTATCACTTTACTCTTGGATTTGGGGTAACCATCTGAAAAAGTTGCTCTCCTCATGCCGCTCCCAGTCATCACAGCATGCTGGAGACGGGAAGCTCAAGTTAAGAGGTTCTTTCTTCATCCTCTGAGGGGGCAGCATATTCCCAGGCCCTGCTCCCCTCCTCCTTGTGATTCAGGGTTGCCATCTTGTGCAGTAAAAATCCCTTCTTCTAGTCCCTCTCCCCATGCTCTCATCCCTGGCCACCTTTTAAGCCCTATTCTCCACAGTTTGTCCCTTTTGCTCTCCCATTCCATTGTGGCCCCTAGAACTCCCACTCTCTTGTTAAACTCATCATTCAAATGGAATTCTTAGCACTTCATTTACCTCTACTGGTGCTAAGGAAAACTTGACTCCCTTATGAAGACATGGCACCTCTGGCCACCCATCCTAATGCTTCTTGCTCTTTTTCTCCTGTCCCACAAAGCACTGGGCCAAGAGGGAGTGATAAACATGATCACTGCCCCCCAGTGCCTCTTCAGGACCAGCCCTTTGCGACTGTCACTGCGCTGTCTTTTCCTTTAAGGTTTGAGCTGTCCATGTTACCTAGTTTAAATCCTAGGAACAGGTTGGAACAGGGGAGAGAAGAGAAACTTCTTGGTTTACCTGGAATGAGAACTAGGACTATAAAGCAGAAATAGGCCAAACGGCAGCATCCTGAGCTCAGGGAATTTCAAGTAAGCCTGGTTCCCTGAGTCGGATACAACTTCACTTGGCCTTTACCTGTTATTGCCTAGGGCGGGAGAGTTTGTATAAAGAAAGCAATGCATTAAACAAACTACCCCAGTCTTCTAGCCCCAGGTCCCTAAGGGGCAAGAAAGAACTTAGGACTTCAGTTAACTCACATTTGGGTATATTAACATATCTGGTTGTTAATTTGTGGTTGTTTTCCCCTGCCATAGGATTCTGTTTATAGTGCAAGATTTTCCCAGGGTTCAAAGTTTCTAAGGGGCCCATTATCAATTAGACATTGTGGGGAAATAACTTTATTCTATTCATGCCACTGAGGTGTTATTTGTTAAGTTCCTACCTCAACAAGCCTGTTGTACAAGAAAGCTTAGAGTGTGGGGTGGCTCAGTTAGGGGGGAGGGGGAGAGGGAGAAATCATTTCTAAAATACCATTTTGCTCCAAATGACTAATACTGCAATCTTGAATGGAATTCTGCAGCTTTCCCAAATGTTGAACTCTAAAGACATGTTGTTTACAGGATATATGTAGAATGAAAAATTAAAATTCATACAACATGCAAAAATGCAACGGATCTTTATTTCAGTGTGTGTACGTGTGTGCGCGCGCAAAGTCTTTTTTTCCCCTTGAAGCTAAGAACTTTTATAGTTCCCAAAAGCTATTTATTACATTCTGGTTTGTGTTGTAAGAAGGTTTTCATGTTCTGAGCTTAAAAATCAATAAATTCCATAGCCATCAGCCAGAGAGAAACCCTGTGGTGAGATACTTAACTACAAAAGTATGAGTATGGTCTTGTTATTTTCCAATGTCTATAATGGTTGAGAGCTATAAGACAGATACGGCAGGGTATTATTTATCATTGCTAATTTAAAATAATGCAGTCCTGTTAAAAAAAAAGTTGGAGGATCTCTGCTTTTAGAGCCAACTTCTTACTACCCAGGCATCTGAGGCCTGGTGCCTTTATTCTGCTACTGGGACTCTACCTGCCCTGCTTTCCCAGCTCTGTGTTAGCAAAGTCGGCCTTCAAATACCAAGTACCATGAATTTTAGCGTGAAATCAGATTGAATGGAAGTCCTATCCACCAGAGGATATGTATTTCCTCTTCGAGATTTGGAGTCCAAAAACCTGGATTCAAGTTCTGTCTTTTCCACTTGTGACTTGTGTGACTTTGGGGAGGTCATTTTTATTCTTTCAGCTTCAGTTTCTTCATCTGTGAAACAAAGATTTGAATAGCTTTATTGCACTTGACAGTCTTGTGGGAATCCGATTTAAAAATGTATCTAAAGTGTCTTAAATGCTATAAAGTATTATATAAATGGAAGAAAAAGAAAAGCCACACCTCTTTAAGCCTATTTATTTTCGAAACTATAAAGTACTGTATAAAGGTATGCTGTTTTTACTGTTATCCAAAGAAAAAGGATATATTCTATCAATCTTATAGATACTTGCCCAGTATACCTGCAGCTGAAACCAATATATAACATGCAGTTAGGATGCCATTTGGTTATAGCCAAATTTAAATTGTTTGAACCTATGGGATCATAGGATATCAGCCTTTGGGCACACTCTCCAAAGTACTGTTGTGCTTTTTTGTTTTCATTCTAAGTCACTCTGGAAGAAAACAAAGGCAAAATGACTTGACAGAATCTGGATTTGGTCAGGAAGAGGACAAATCCAAAAGTGGAGATTGTTAGTGAACTCCACATCAGTGCAGACAGCGTTCACACCTAGTAGCCAATGGGTGACCAAAGGGTAAAAGCTATCTGGGAAGTATAGAAAAGGGAAGAAAGTAGAGGCCTTCCTCTCTAGGTGTTTTACCATCCCCTGGATACCAGTGCAGTCCTCAGCTATCCCGTGTAGTAAGAACCAAGGATAAGAGAGGGATAGCTGAGGACTGCACTGGTATCCAGGGGATGGTAAAACACCTAGAGAGGAAGGCCTCTAGCACATAGGGTAGATCCCCCAGAGAAGATTTATAAGAGGACAAGTATTAGAGAGGATAATAAGGGGGGCTTGTTGTCTGCACTGGTGTGGAGGCCACTTCGTGTGTGGAGACCAGTTTCAGCAGAGCGATGAAGGCTCAGTGTGAAAGCTTCTAAGAGTGTGCCCTTCTGGAGTAGAGAGGCTTCCTGAGCTGTTTCTGGAAAAAGAGAAACATAGCCCTTTGCAATGTTTCTTAATGAACTAATTAAACTTCTTGTTTGAAAGCAAACTGCCCTCAGCCAATCTCTGATATCCCTTGAGGAAATTCAGCAGTTGATTTTTGCCAGCCTTACAGATTAGGCAAAGCGGAAGACATCAGAAAGTACTCCCCAAACTCATCCCTGTAGTCAACCAAGGGCAGGCATTAATTCCAATCAGGCCCTCATTAGTTGCCCCTTGGACAGTGGGGGGAGTGGGGGAACCCTTCCCAGTCCTGACATGCCAGGGTAGGTGCAGAAGAGAAGACTCAGGGGTCAGTTTGCTGATACTGAGTACAAAGCTGAGAAAGTGAGGGAAGGGTGAATAATGAACAGTGAAGCATAGCCACTCTATGGTCGCTGAAGGGAGAAGGGATTTCACCCTGGAAATCAAGAACAGCCTCCTGACTACTTAGTATAATTAGACCATGAAACTTCTGTAGTCTAGAAACCGTGGAGAATATTTTTGACTGGATCAGATCTTTAGCATCCGTGAAAGGCCCTCCAAGGAGGAAGCTGTTTATGGTACAGTGAACAATAGCAGCACTGGGGGATGTTTGTCTTTCAGGTTTTAAAAATAAAATTCCTGTTCCCTGATGCAATCACTTCGTCCATCCCTTTTTGTCGGGGAAAAGGAGAGCTGTCCTTTGCAAAGTTCCTGACTAGTTTTCATTGGACTCCGGGTAGAAGACTCTACTGTGCAACACAGAACTCTGCCAGTGGGAGCCAAGGATGCCTGGTACACTTCAGCCCTCCCTTCCCTCCCCCCTGCCCCAGGAGGTTTCCTTCATTGTTATGCTACGCAGCCCGCCTTGTTTATTCCTAATACCTTTCCCTCCGTGGTACCCAGCATCGCCATTTGTGTTAAACCTGACAAAATCCTCTTTGTCGCAAATTCTTACATTGCCCACTACAGCTCATCAGAACCGTTAAGTCTGATGAACTATAATGAGGTAGGAATGTGATAAGCCATTTGAATGGGACAATGAAAAGCGTATCACGAGGGAGAGAACACAGCACCCTCGGAAAAGAATGTTTTGTGGAAGAATGAGCTACACTCTGTGCTCTAAAGTACATGATATTAATAAGCAGATTGGAAGCCATCACAGTTGTGTGAAATAATGTATTTAAAGATCTGAAGACTGGGCATCTAATCCATTTCATTTCTGCAATTTCTGAATTAGAATCAGAAAAGGCGGGAGCTGACAGCCCAGGAAACTGCAAGTTAAGGATTTTTAGTTTAGACATTCAGGCTGTGGGGATTTACTCTGTACTCTGACACACAGCTATAATGAAAAAATTCTGGTCCCCCAGGCAAACACCCCAAAACAGCGGAGATAAACAACCTGACTAGTGCCCTCCAATGAATTTTTTAAGACAAATCCTGTGGAGAGACTGAACATGTACTTTAGAAAGCAAATCTTGGGTGGGGGAGGAGGGAGAGACCAAGAAGCCCCTGTGGGCAGATACACTGAGACAAACCCAAGAAGTTGCAGCTTAAGGAGGAACTGGGGCTAGGCCAGAGTGGAGTTCTTCTGGAGTACACGGTCATATGATGTGATTTGCATTCTGTCCAGTAGCTTCCTGTTTCAACTAATTATTCTTGCTACCAAGTATTAAGCTCAAAATTATTCCTACTTGCTGAAAGGTTACAAGTGTTTCCAGCATCCTATAAATTTCAGCACACCTGGGCCAAAACTCTTGTTGATCACCCTAGTTACAGTTCTCTACTCCTGACTGTTGTGGGATCTCAATCCCCACTTCAAGTCTATATGCCCAGTAAATCTATGTGTTCAGAAGCAATGCCCCACCCAGTTCTTCAATGATACTGGGACTTCTCTCCTAATACACAATAGGATCCAAGACTTAGAGCTGGAAGGCACCTTAGGGGTCATCTAACCAAACGTCCTCATTTTACAGAGGAGAAAACTGAAGTCTAGAGGTGAAATGACTTGACCAAGGTCACAGGTGGAAAAGTTAAGATTAGAAGCCAGGTTGTCTTGACTCCAAGTCCAGCACACTTTTGTAAAGGGAATGTAAATTTTTAAGATCTTCCCTGCCCCTAGGCTAAAGTGCACCTGCAGCCTGGGGTGGGAGGCTTGTTTTTCAGTAGATACTTCTTGATTGGCCAGTGAGTCAATAAGGTTGTTACATTCTCTGAGCCAAGAGAAGGCTATATAAGCCCTGATGTGTACCTTTGTTTTGGGGCTCACTTTGAGAAGTGTTCTGTGATTTGATCAGATGAAACTCTGGAAAGCTGTTGTCCAGAGCCCCCTGGCTTTGAAACCCAGATGTTGTTTGGTATGGATGTAATGGTTGGACAGTTTGGAAATCTGTCTACTTGATCTGTTTCTGTTTTGATAATTCTGTCTGTATATTCTGAAGTTCGGGGTGCTGACTTCTTTCCCCTGAACTAGGTAAACGATACATATCTGACTGATTAAAGTAAGCTTGTTAACCCATTTTGAGTTGCTTTCCTCTATCAAAGCAGATCCAAGAATCTGTGTTAGCAGCCACCCTGGGGACACTGGGGTGCTTGCTGCTACAACTTTCCATTGTATCACAGTGACGCCAACCACAAGGCCTTTGATAGTATATAGGTACATTGTCTTATGCACCTTTGCAACCTTACATAGCCTAGTGAATTGAGGAATGGGGTAAGGCAGGGGGAGGGTTGATGGTGGGGGCAGTTGACTGGATAGGCTCACATCTCTCTTATATGGGGGTCTGAGTTGAGTCTTTTGGAAATACCAGGCACAAAGTAATAGGGTAATGTCACTGTGTGCAGTAAGTGGGCATTCCCCAGGGGGCAGAGACTACCCTGTCATCTGGCCAGTCCGCATGCAGGTGAGAAATTAAGGAAGCCTTTTTGATGATACTCCCTAGTGACAAAAACAGAAAAGTGAAGTTGATTTACTTACCAGTAGGCTATGGGAAACATTCAAGGGAGCATTTATTTTTACTACACTGCCACCAACAAAAAAAAGCTTGCTCCAAGGTTTTGCTGAGCTGCTAAAAACCCCAAACGGCGAAATCTTCTGATTTAGACATTGCAGTCAATGAATCTCCAGAAAGTTCCCGGAGCAGTGGTTCACAATAAGCCTCCCAAGCTTTTGGTGTCTTCCTGGCAGACTTCATTATCCCAGTGTCTTTTAAGCCCCATATGAGCAATTCCTATTGATTATAATGTTGCCTACTGCTGAGAGCAAAGCTGCTCCAGTGTGGACTCCTGGGCTCTTAATCTTTGCCAGCAGGTCACTGATGTCTCCCTAGGTTTTCCTTTTAGCAGAATTAATTATGATGGTGATGGTGTTGATGATTATGGTGATTTTAATAATAATAGAGCTTCTGTGCTTACAGTGCACATTCCATTAGGAGGACTTGATGGAAACCCAAATAGGGTTTACGAAATAGCGCTTCCTTGATGCTGAAAATATAAAATGATGCAATTGCATTTGAGTGGGGAGCCTAAGCTTTTTTGATTTTAGAATCTGGAGCCTAAAGCCAGGTGTGAATTTTTTAAAACACACAGAAGATCGAAATAATGTCTCTAATGAACAACTCTAGACCTACCATCATACACTGTCGCTTCCTGTGAATTATTTTGCTAGCTGTTATGCTCATCTCCTCTCCTATTATACTAATTCCCAACAGGAAGATGTGTAGTAGATGGTTGCTGCTCACCAAAGAAAAAAATATACAAAACAAAACAAAACCCAAACCGGAAACCTCTGGTGGATTTTCCAATATTTTCTTTCAAATTCTCCAAAGCATGGGGGTGAAAATAGAAAAAGGATATCCTGAAAATCACATTTTGCAATGGTGTCACTGTACTTATGGACTAGATACACCTTAATTTCTTCAAAAAGTCGTCAGAGATTGAAGAAATGTTCTAGCTATTTTCATTCCATTCCCCAAGTTGGGTCAGTCCCAAAGTGTATTCTTCGGTCCCAGTTCCAGATGCATCCAAGGCTGAATGAAATTATTTCTATCTGAAGTTAAAATTAAAATATAAATCCATCTAGGTTTCCCCTAACACTATGTTCTTTCATATAGCTTGCAGTTTGATTTTCTTTTAAAGGTCCATCCTCATTAAATGGAGACACCTTCATTTGGTAGGGACATGCCAAGAAGTTCCTTGAGGGCAGGGGCTCGGCCCTTAGCTCCCATCACAGGGGATCTGGGTACAGAGCAGGCATTTGATAAAGGCCTGTTGAATCAAATGGAGTTGGTTATGTTTTATTTTGTTTTTGTAATTCAATTTGTTTCCACAGCAAAATAAAATAAAGGAGTTGGCTTTGCTTGGGACGCATGAAAGTATTCAGTTTTCAAAGAAAAAGAATAGTAACAACTACCTTATAGAGCACTTTTAAGGTCTGCAGAGCAATCCATAGCTTGTCTTATTGGATCCTCACAATGACCCTGAAAGAGAGTTGCTATTATTGGCCCCATTTCACAGGTGAGGAAGCTAAGGCAGGCAGATGTTAAGTGACTGGCCAGAGTCACACAACCGGTAATTGTCTGAGATCATATTTGAACTCAGGTCTTTCAGCACTTGATCTGCTCCTGCCAACAAGACTGGGGTGGGGTGAGACACAGAAGCCCTGGTAACCAGCAGTCCCCACCTCCCAACCTTGAGAAGACACAGAAGGCAGAGAGGACAAGCTGAAACTGGAGTAATACAAATATACAAGTAATACAAAAATACAAGGAGTTCCCAGGAGGGGTCCCCACGGCTGCTGCACAGTCTACTCAATCAGCCCCAGGGGAATCTAAAAAGGAGTGCTGAATGTAGTGCCAGAAAGACTTGGCTTCCAGGCCCATGGCTGATAGAACCATATGCAAATCATTTAGCCTCTCACTTCTTTATCTGTAAAATGGGAGTGTTAATACTTGTATTACTTCCCAAAGTGGTTGTGAAGCTCAGAGGAGATTGTGTAAGTGTAATAACAAAAACCCACTCTTGTGCCCAGTAGGGCAGGTATGCTTAACCCCTCCCTGTCCCATGAATGGGTCCCTCTGCTTCAGACTGAGTGAGTAGCTTCACTCCTGGGGACAACATGTCCTTGACAAAAGGGATCAGGCTCTTCCCCTTGAGCTCTCGTGCTTCTTACACTACTTCTACACATACCCCAGAATGCCAGGAAATGATTGAAAGCTTAGTTTTGGCTAAGGAGGGGAATCAAGGGACCTCCTAAGGTTTCCTATATTGTCTCAAAATTCCAGGACTGTCTGTGGTGAACATATGTGTCCTCAGAAGCATCAAGGGCCCAGGCCCATCTCTACTTATGCTCATGATCACTGTTACATATATAAAGAGCTTTGCAAACTTTAGTGTACTAAGTAAATGTCAGCTAGCTATTATTGGCATCTATCAAGTTACATCAATGGAAGAAGTCTCCCCTTCGTGAAGACCAAACAATGTAGTAAACAGGAACCCTCTTACATCATTTCATAGGAATTTCTTTGTCCAAGTGGGAGACATTGCTGGACTAAGAAAAGGTGGACCCTTGAGCCTTAGAGGGGCGTTATGGAAATAGCACCCTATTATGCCACTGGGGCCTTGCTCACTGTGGTGCTACATCTTTTTTCTCACTCTGAAATTACCAGCTTGGAAGAGGAATGTGGGCCTAATTGAGGGAAGGCATGCTTCTAAAAGCCCACATTCCACTCTTAGCCTGTATCTCCTCTAACCCTGCTGCCACCCAGGTACAAGAGCTCATCACCTCATACCTGCACTATTGCAGCTGTCTTTTGGTTGGACTCCTTTGCTAAAGGTCCACCTACCTCTCAGCTGTCAGTGTGATCTTCCAAAAGCAAAGGGCTGACTGTCACCTCTCTATTCAACGAAATCTAATGGCTATCAATTGCCTCTGAGATCCAGTAGAAAGTCCTCTATTTGGCTTTTAAAGCCCTTCCTAACTTGGCTCCTTCCTACCTTTCTAGTCTTCTTATGCCTTACTTCATGTACTCAGTCATCCAGAAAGGTCTCACATTCATCATCCAACTGCAGGCGTTTTCCCTGGCTATCCCCCATGCCTGGAATTCTCTCACTCCTCATCTCTGTCTTCTGACCTCCCTGGCTTCCTTCAAGTCCCTGCTGAAATTCCACCTTTCCTGATCCTTCTTACTGCTAGTACTTTCCTCCATTGACTATCTCTAATTTATCTTGACTATATCATGTTTGTACATAATTGTTTGCATGACTGAGTACCTTGAGAGCAGGGGCTGTCTTTTGCCTTTCTTTGTCTCTACCACTAGCACAATCCCTGGCACATAGTAGACTCTTAATAAATCTTTGTCACCTTGAGAAGTGCCAAAGCAATGGCATTTGATATCTCCATTTTCCTAGGCATTCCTACCCATAATTCAATGGCATATCAGTAGTCTTGCACACTGACCATCCTCTGAAGGGGTATTGGGGCCCCCTGTTTGTTTTTACATGACTTTGACCCAAACCAAACCACATAGTCTCCAGATTAGAAATTTCACGAACCTCTGCCTCCAGCCTCATGCTGTGGCAATAGGAGAGAAGTGGAGTTTTGTTTCTATCCAGCTGTTTCAAATCCAGCTCTGGTCACCAGTGGTGCACTAGAGAGCCCATATGGTATCATGGATTTATGAGCTTTCTAGGACTGTGGAATAGGAAGTGATTAGTTTTCCAGGTATCTCATGGAAGCAATGCTGGCAGGATGTTTCAGACTTGCCAATTTCCATTTAATTCCCCCTAAGGTTAGCATTACACGTTATTGCTACAGATTTTGAGATAAGAATTGAAGTTTCTCAACCCTTGTATAACTTTATGGATATGGCGATGATAATCCATTTTTGTGCACCTAGCGTGAGGAGCTGAGAGTTCAAAAATGAGACCATGTACACTCCCTAAAGGGCCGGTGCCTAATAATTAGGCCTCAGTAATAGCTACACAAGGGCCTGGATCTGGGCTCTCATATTGGTCGCCATTCAGAAGCATTCTAACACATCTCTTTGGTTTTCTTTTAAGTCATGTTAATGCCTTATGTGTTTACACCCCTGTCATTTCTAGATACAGAGCTCTGGCCCCCACCATGTGGGTGAAATTGAATTTTCCCTTGTAAGAAACAACAGCAACCACTGGCAGTAGAGAGATTGGGTCTAACAGTGCAGGCAACATTGCATCCCCTTAGTACCCTGCCTCTCTGGCTTTCCAAAGAAGGTGTGTTTCATTGTCTGTTCCCCAGGGGCTGTCCCATGGTCCTTCAGTCACTCAGTCTGGCTTCCTTTTAGTGATTTTTTTGGTTCGCATTTTTAAAGTCATCATATGTGTTGTTTTTCTGGTTAGGCTTATTTCACTCAGCATCCGTTCTTACACAGCTTTCCATATTTCTGTGAATTCTTTATATTCCTTATTTCTCATTGCACAAAAAATATTCCATTACATTGATGTGCTGTGACTTGCTCAACTGTTCCCTAGCTAATGGGCTCTCCCTTGGTTTCTAGTTCTTTACCACTACAAAAAGTACAATGTGTTCCACATTCTCATCTCAACAAGTCAACAGACATGATTAGGTTTTAAAAATGTGTAAATAAAATTATCTGTATCCTGTGATCCCTTTATTGGGTACAAACTCCTCTTTAATTTGGTCAACAAGGGAGAAGCATGATTGGCCAGTCAAACAACCCAACCGTGACCCCAGAAGGCTTTAAATGGTGGTAGAAATTTCAGTAATTGTTTAGTCAAGCAGCACAGGATTTCATTTCAGAGGATTACAGATAACCCCTCCCCCAATACACACACACACACATGCACACACGTGCCTTTGACTATGTTATTAAAGCCAAAGGACATGCCAAGGAAAACATAGACACAAACAGATACACAAATACAGTCGCCTAAGGGAGGGATATGCTTCAAGCACTGTGACCTCTTACACCAGAGATGAATACTAGTTAGAGACTCGAGAAAGGACTTCCAGCAACCAAAGCTGTGAGTTTACTCTTTGGCCATATGTGATCTCTACACATATACCCTCAACACCACCATATTCTTCATTAAATTCACTCTTGTTTTTGGTCTCTGTGTGCACTTGGGAAAGAATGTGCCCCTGGAGCTTTAGAGACGTTTTATGCCAATTATTCGTCTTATACCACCTCAGTAATATCTTTTCTAAATGCTACCTAAGCCTGGTGGCTGATGTTAATGAGAAGGACACCAATGGGAAGGCTTGTGAGCAGAAGTACTAGAAACAGGCCCTGAGAATAATAGCACTTCTCTCTGGGGACACAGCCGTCTGATTTTAAAGAGGGTTACGGGAGTGGTCACAAACGGGGTGTTAAATGTATACTTTGCCACGTGTGGGACCTTCCTTTCTATCTTTGACTTCTTTGGGGTATGTGCCTAGTAGTGGCTTCACTAGAGCAAGGAATATACTATACTCTCTTTCCTATCATAATTCCAGGTGATTGTTGAGGATGATTGAACCAATTTCTGTTCTGTCCACAGCGTATCAGTATGCCTATCTCCCTGCAGCCCCTGTTTACACAGTTAGGCCATATTTCAAAGCAGATTCACTTGAGATCCAAATTTGTGGAAAATATCCACTTCTTTACTACCTACCACACCTCTCCTAAAGTCCTACCATGATCCCTCTTTCTAGTGTGAAGGTAACCCTAAGTCCTCTAACACCTCAGCAATAGACCCTACCAGCTAGAAAGGCTTCAGATCTGGGAGCAGTGCTAGGCTGGGGAGGGAAAGGGAGATTTGTGGTTCAAGAACCTGCCTACCTCCATTTGGAGAGGCTAAGAACCAGCTTGGCTGCAGGGGTATGAATTTTTCAACCATAGCAAACTCTCAAAATCCATTTGGTAAGTTATTGAAGGCTTGTGATCTCTGTTGGGGCCAAAGCAGATCATTCCATTTTTTGGACAGCTCAGATGAGTCCTTCTATTTCCCTCTGCCTTGGTACCTATTGGTTCCTAGGATTTAAAGCTGAAAGAGACCTTCGAGATCATTAAGTTCATAGGCTCATAGATCGAAAGGGGAAAGAGACCTTAGGAGCTACCTAGTCCAACCTCATCACTTAACAGATTAGGAAACTGAGGCTCAGAGAGATGAAATCATTTGCCTAAAGTCAGGCTTCAAACCCAGGTCTTGTGATACCAAATCCAATGTTTTGCCCATTCGAGTTGGGACTGGAACCCTTGTCTCCTGACTCCCAGTCCAGTAACCCTTCCACTGCACCTTAAAGTAGGATCTGCATTCCCAGAATCCTTGAATGTCGGAGTCACAAGGAACTGCATTCAACCCAATCTGAACAAGAATGACCTTCCCAACATAACCCATCAGGAATCATGCAGCTCTTGCTTGAAGACCTTCAGTGAAGAAGAGTAATCCTCTACTTCCCAAGGCAGTCCTTTCTACTTGAAGATAGGACTAATGATTAGGCCTAAATTTGCCTCTTATGCAACTAGCCTCATTCTTTTTCCATATGACGATAGTCCTGTTTTGCATATGAGGAAACTGAGATTTAGTTAAAGTCACGTGATTCACATGAACATTGCAGAACTAGTAGGCCACCAGATTAAGCTATCTTTGTGTCTCTCTGGGTTTGGCATTTCTGATTAGGACCCCAGAGCTCTTCACCTTCCAGACTGTCTTTTCTGTTGTGTCTAAGGGCAGGGGACAAAAAAGATGTGACCAAGGCTTGTGGGGCAAAGAACATTCTGATCTGGAATCTATTTCTCCATCTGTATCTTGTGAATTCCTCAGGCAGGAACCAACTGGCTCCACTAAGTACTCTCCCGAGACCCCTGAATCTTACAGTAGCTTGCCTTTATTGTCATCTTGGATATGCCATTTGTGACTTATAGTCTCATAGTGGTAAACACAACTCAGAGAGTGAATTCCTAATCAGGTTTCAAAAGCAAACTGGATTCAAGACCCCAAAAAGACTGAAAAAAAAAAGCAGAGCAGAGCCATTGTTTCTACTCTTGCCTGGTTACCCACATTCTAAAGTGGAACTCAGTAAATATGGAGCACAGCCATTTTTCTTGAAATAAAAATAGTTAACCTTTATATAGTGCCTTATTAAATTATCTGAGTCAAACAACAACGCCGTGAGTCATTCGCCATCATTATTATCCCCTTTTACCAGATGAGGAAATGGAAACTCACAGTGGTTAAATGATTTGCTCATGGTCAGACAGCTAGGAAATGTCCAAGGCCAGCCTTCTATCCACTGTACCATGCTGAGAGAGATTCCAACTTTCGGTCTTCTTATGTATTTAACATGCAAAGGAAAAGAGAGGGCAGAAACATACAATACTTCTGGGAGGAAAAAGTGCCATGGGGAATACGCTATAGAAAAATCTCTGGCCTGGCAACTGAGAAATGTCATTTTGATGAGGAAAGGAGTGTTGTTTTGCAATAGGCCCCCTGGTCTATTCTGGCTAGCACATACCCCAGTGGAGTAGTGAGCGTGGACTCTGGCTGCTTCCCAAGAAACAATGGCTTAATGAAAGGTTGTCACTTTGGGATGAAACAGCAAACCTTGGGGGTTCCCTCCATCCTGTTAATCAGAGAGGGCTGGCCACCTAGCTAAGAGGAGTGGCCCACTCAGTGGATCTGAAAGGGAATGACTTTGCTTGTCTCTCTCACCATACAGTGAGGGGTGGGGAGAAGACAGCCCTTCCCCTACTGTGGCAACATGGTGGCCATGAGTGCAAGTAGAGAGTGCTCACCTGTCCTGCCTAGGTGAGCTGTAGCTTGGATTTGCTTTGTTTCTTTCCAGAGTTTTAGGTGACTGAGTCGCAGCCCTGAGATGGACATTCCAGTCTTGGAAGCAGTCTTGTGAGTCGAAGAGGTTGGAAGCTCCTGGGTCCTAATGCAGGGAAAGCTGCACT
>NW_027187307.1:8632308-8685440 GCF_028583685.1 Petaurus breviceps papuanus | reverse complement strand
GAGAGGTGTGGTGGTTGGGGGGGGGGCGGTTGGGTAGGGTTGGTGTGTGGGCGTGTTGGTTTTTTTTGGCGTTTTCCGGGGTGTGGTGTTATTTTTGTGTCTTGGTTTGGCTCTTAAGGAAGCAGATTAGGGGCGGGGGGGGGGGGGGGGCAAGGAAAGACTTCTTGTAGAAGGTGGGATTTTTGCTGGAAGCGGAGATGAAGAGGGAGGGGATTCCTGGTGTCAGGGACAGCCAGAGAAAATGCAGGTAGCTAGGAGATGGAGCCCACAAGGAACAACAGGGAATAAGGTGGGAAAAGACTGGAAAGCTAGGTAGGGCCCAGGTTCTGAAGGGCTTTCAAAGCTGAAGGTATGGGTTGCTATCTGTCTGGGAGGTAACAGAGAACCACACCTGCACTGAGGGACACCAACCAGAAGGCCACTGCCATAGTGTTAAGATGTGTCAATCTCCCGGGAGACTATGGTGGCTGTTTTAAGATACTGCTTACATCCTGGCAACGTGTGCTTGGATCCTTTTCTTCTTCAGCATTTCTTTTATGTAGCTCTTGGGTACCTGATCTATACCGTACATTAAGCACCTTACTCTTCACTTCAAACAAAATGCAAGCTACGAGTCAAACCTAAGCTTTAAGTTTATTTACCCTGGGCTTTCCAAGGTGCAGATTTTTGAGAGCCAAGAGTTGATCATGATGGGCCTGATTCCTCTTTCTAGAGCAGCACTGAGAGTGTAGAGGACCAGGCTCCTTCCAGACTGAGCCTGAGTCCAGAACAGAGATGAGCCCCTTAGTGAGAGGGAGAATGCTTCAGCCTCTGTGGGCCTGACAGGGTCTTAGGGGTACGCTGCAATGATGCCATAGCTTTGAGTGATTTTTCATTAAAAAAAAAAAACTTTTTCATGTTTGATAAGGGTTCAAGTAAGTCTATAGACAAAATGGAGGGAAAAGAAAATCTGCATTTAAAAAAGTTACAGCCAAGACCTTGAGATGTAGCACATACACACCAGTTTGGATAGCAGGGCTCGAACACCATCTCGAGTTAGAAGCTAGAGGAGTTTATCAAACAGAATGGCTGCAAAATCAGATGGTACACAGGGCATTGAAAGGATGTAGGTAGCAACAAAGACAGCTGAAACACACACACAGACCTGTGGTTCAGCTCTCACTGCCTGAGGGGAAGTTTTCATTTGAATTTTGTACATCCTGGAGGAGTGTAAAGCTGGAGTTTGTTGAAACTGAACTTACAAAGAGAGCTGACAGCCAGCCAGGCACATTTAGTTCTAGAAGGTTAGTCCCACCTAGACTTATAAGAGAATCACAGAGTCCTGGAATGCCAGGGCTGGAAGGGACAGACCTTAGAGATCAGCCAGTCCAACCCCTTTCATTTTACAAATAGGAAAAGCCCAGTCCAGTGCAAAATGATCTGTCCAAGGGTTCTTGCTTGTAGATAAGGGCAATCTGCTTTCTGATGTGGGCTGCTGGGCCTTGGAACTGTGCCAGTCAGATTATTTGTATCTGCTGAGGCTTCATCACTACAGTTCCCAAAATGAATCACTCTTGGAATCAGCATTAGCAGCCAGGGTACCCTCAATCTCACCAGCTGCATACAGGCTGGAGGCACCCACCTCTCTGTACTCTCTTCTCAGTTGTGCCTATGTTTTCTTACTGGAGGTTTGCCCAAAAAAACAACCTCCAGAGATCTGCAACCAAGGTGCCAAAATGTACCCCCAAATTGCCAAGAAATCTACACCCAAACAACACCCCACCCTCACAAGTACTCAAATACCACTGAGAGCCAGCTGACAGCACTGCTATTTTCGCACACTCGTTTTAAGTTGTACTCTTTTCTGCTTCTACAAACCCAAACTTGGCCTATAAGACACTGTTACATATACCCAGGTCCTAGCTTCCACATCTCCTTGTCCACTAAGTACCAATCAGGAAAAGGTTCTGACAGGCTCTTAACCCTAGCCTAGGGAATAACTCCTGATGACAAGAAGGGGCATTTCCCCCTTTTGTCTTCCATGCACAGCTGTCTGCCTTTCAAGTTGGACCTCCTCAAAATTAAACATTTGTATTTACTAGGGACGCCTGCACCTGGCAAAGAACCGCCTCTTTTCAAATCTGAGAGAAATAGGATGATGGATTTAATAAATATAGGTTAAATAGACTTTGAATCTGACTAAATTTTAAAAAAACTATAGGTTTGTAACCAATCATTCTTTACTAAATGTCTCTCCTTTTATATTTGTGCACCTCATCCCTAATGTCTGTATTTCCGAATTATTAAACATTTGTCCTAACTCAAGCCACTGCGCCATGATCAAATTGCATGACATTGTTCTGTACGAACATCATTCCTTTACAATTCACCAAAATGCTTATGGTCCAAGAGATCATAACAAGTGACAGCTTCAGAAGGATGACAACAAATAGAAGACAGTATAATTGATTAGGGGAAGCTGACCATCAGTATTCCAATGAAGGTTATTTATTATTCTAGTAACCATAGAATGTAAGTTTCTTAAGACCAGGCACTAGTTTCATTATTGTTGTACCCCAGTGCCTAGTGCTTGAGAAATATTTGTTGAATTGAATTAGATTATAGGAACACAGGCTAGAAGGGACCTTCTAGTCCGTTGCCTTTTCCAGATGAGGAAACTGAAATCCAGAAAGAATAAATGGCTTGTCCAAAGTTACAAAGATCACATCAGAGATAGGAATTGAACCCAACTCTCCTCAACTCCCAAATCTAGCATGCTATCCACAACCAAGCTGTATCTCATCTATTGTATGAAATGAAGGATGCTGGAGACATTTCCCTTCACTTTGTTTCTCTCATTTATTATCTATCAATCAACTCAAGTCAACTAAGGACCTACTTTGTGCCAGACATTGGGCTTGGCTCATACATTGTATAAGTACAAAGAATGAAGCAATCTGATTAAAGAAAATGATGTCACAGTCACATGTAAAACATTGTCACTATTGCATTAAAGCTATTATGTTCTAAGATCCCCAGGGGAAAAAAATGCCCTTATTAAAATGAACTGATGAGCTATGTCGTGTCATGCTCCTGGACAACCTCATTCTACATCTAATTTAAGAGCACCAAAAATATCATGGTGCTGAAAAAAAGACATTCAAATAAAATAAACATTAGACTTTTCTTTGGATTATTATCATAATCTATCAACCGGGAATTGTCGTGCAGCATTTCATCAAAGCGCATTGCCTGCCACACTCGAAGACCAAAGCAGAGAGAACATCATATTTCATCCACTGGGAACTTCTAAAAGTTGGCCAATTGATTTGGAATGAGAGGGGGCACAGTTAAGACTCCAACCACGCACACAGAAAGGCCATGACTCAAGTCAGTTTGGTTTGGTAACATCCATTATCGTCAGGTAACATTGAGGTTCTTTGTTGTTCCCTAAATCAGAACAAGCATAGAAATGGATCCATAATGGACCACTCCAGAGAAATTGATGTTCTTCACAATATTGGTCTGGACCTGTGACTCCCTTGGCATGGGGACCTCCAGCCCAGTACGGAAGGTCTTTTGGTGGATTCATGTCAGGAACTCTTCTGCTGTCCTTGAGAGCTATCTGATGCACTGAGGGGCCAACTGTCTTCTTGCTCATGGTCTCACAGCAGCAAGATAGGAATCTTGCTAACTCTTGTATCACTCGTCCATCTACTATATTACACTGTCTCCTACTCATTTCTTACATGTTTTCTCTCTCCTTTGTCTCTCCTCTCTCTATCTCTGTCTCTCTTGATTTGCAATGGACTTGAGACATGTCATATTTGAAAAGGAGGAATGGTATTTTATGCAAGGGGCACAGCATTAGCAAATGGAAATGTGAATGAACAAGCAGCACCAAGGAGACCACCCTGGTTGGAGCCAAGAGTTTTTACCAAGGAACGATGACATGACATTGGATAGGTAAGGTGGGGCAGGGTCATTCTGACCAGGTGTGACACATATTGGGAAACCCTTAAAAGTTCTTTCGAAGGGGCATGCGAGGAAGACATACTTCTCACAGTAGTGTAGACTGAAGGAAGGAGAGACTGGATGGCAGCAGGCAGATCGCTAGGAGGCTGTCATTGAAGGCCAGCTATTTTATGAGGTAAAAAGAGCTTCCTTTATCATCGTGATAATGGAAATGAAAACAAAGGGGGACATTTTGAAGGAAAAACATGAGGCAGCATTAGAGAAATCTAATAATTAGAGCTGATAGTTTTCTAGCACTCCAAGGTTTGCCAAATGCTTGACACCCATTATGTCATCTGGCCTTCACAACAGTTCTGTGAAGCAGGTACTGAAGCTGTAATTATCCCTGATATTCACATGAAGAGATTGAGATTCTGAGTCGTGTTAACACAGCTAGGAAGTGTCCTGGACAGGGTTCAGATCACTCGTGGCTCCTAGACCAAGAGCTGGAAGGCGCTGCAGAGGTCACCCAGTGCAGCCATCTCACTTTACAGATGAAGTCCCTTGTCAGAGGTCACACAGGTGACCTGTAAGTAAGTGGCAGAGCTAGAATTTGAACCCTAGTTCTTCCATTTTTAGCTTCATTCCCTCCTCCTTTCTCTCCACCACACTGGCTGCACCTGACTTGAGTTTATGCAGTATGGGCCTGGAGTCAGAAAGACTCATCTTCCTGAGTTCAAATCTGGCCTCAGATACTTACTAGTTGTGTGACCCTGGACAAGTCTCTTTACCCTGTTTGCCTCAGTTTCCTCATCTGTAAAATGAGCTAGAGAAAGGAAATGACAAACTGCTCCACTATCTCTGCCAAGAAAACCCTAAGCGGGGTTGCAATTGGAATAACTGAACAACAGCAATTCTCCCCTGTAGCAAACTGACTATGCTAGGGCAGTAGCATCACCTTCTGCAGTGTCAGAACTGTCTGAGTCTGATCAGGAAGGTAGTGTGATGTCTGGAGGTGGACAGGGGCCTCTGTGGAGATCTAGCTGGGCCCGATACCTCTAAGTTCTCAGAATCAGTACTGTCTAGGTTACCTCCTGGTGCTGGGCATGGTCAGGGAGGTCATTTAGCCCCTGGGAAAATCTATGTAGGCAGAAAAGGTATACACACTCTTTCAAACCACCTGCACCCCTCCCTCCCTCCATAGACACTGAAGCAATAAGGACCTTGAAGGCTTCTTGAGATCTGAACTTCATGTTGAGACCAAATTGCCCTACTGAGAGTCCCCTGATCTCTCAGATAAAAGGAAATAATGAAGAATTCTCCCAAGGGTAGGCTTTCTCTTTTCTGTTCTTGTTGAGATTCTTTCCAGTGGTCCTCTTTGTCAATAACTTACTAAATAACCTGCTTCTGGTCAACCAGTAGACTTCTGGTTAGCCCTTGCTACTAATTCTTCTAACTTGGACCAAGTCACACTCATTTTACCTCCCTAAGTCTCTCCAAGAGTTTCTTTTTTTTTTTTTTTTGCATTTCCCTCTCTTTGTCCCATTTGGTTCACACATTCAGGGTCTGATATCACCTTCTCATCATTGGTAGATTTTCTAGCTTCATTGCTTCCCTGTCTACTACTCAGTCAGGACAGCAGGATTTTGATTTTAATTTGATACCGTTTCTATTTCAGCCACAGATGGATTTTCTTAAATAAAGTGATTGCTTTATAGGACGAAGAGATAGCAAAAAAAGATTAAGGGGGAGCAGTCAGAGGGGTAGGAGGAAACCTTGGAGATGACAGTTATAGAAGCCAAGCCAATCCAAAAAGCCTTTTTGAAGTCCCTATCTAAATCACCTATGCTAGGTGCTATCATAAGTGTTGGACATATATCTCAGTGCCATCTCTTCTTTCTCACCTTCACCACCTTCCTGACGTGGTTCTGGGCATTAAATGGAAAAATCCTAGGTCTCAATACTCAAGGCAGAGTATCAGAATCATTAGAGTTTCCATTCAATGGGGGGAAACTATAGTATTATTCAAGAAATGCCTGATTGATCACAGACCCCAAAATCACAAATCCAATGACTCTTAGGTTCTATCTTTGGCTCTCACATGTTGGATCATGCTTCTCTTTGAACCACAAAATTGTTCTATGAGCATTGAACGGTATCTCAACCATCTGTCTCATGTCTAAGGACAAATAGTGGTAACTAGTACATAATAATTCACAGCCCGTTGCGTTTTATTGCATATCAAGCAGATAAAAATAAATAGTGCAGATATTTTTAATAATCCTTTCCATTATTGTTTAGCT
This sequence comes from Petaurus breviceps papuanus, assembly GCF_028583685.1. NCBI lineage: Eukaryota > Metazoa > Chordata > Mammalia > Diprotodontia > Petauridae > Petaurus > Petaurus breviceps. Next base: position 8,679,204 of record NW_027187307.1, on the reverse strand, counting down.
CAATATATGAACCCCACTGTTTATTTAACACAGAAAGTAAATCTTGATATCTGGAATCTTGATACACTAGCTAAGTAACATGACTATAAATAGAGTTGCCTTCAATCATCAAGCCCTCTCCCACCTGTCTAATTCTGAGGCCGATTGTTGGCTAACTCTGATGATTTTTCAGGATATGATCTCTCATGATAATACAAAAGTTTTCCAGAGAAATAACTTTGCTGTGCTTTTCCCAACCCTTAGTTAGAAAAGGCACAGTGGAAAGGGAAGTGATGTTAGGGCCAGAGGACCTGGCTTTTAATCCTGGTTCTGTGATTGACTTCCTTTGTGACCTTGATTGAACCCCAGGCCTCAGGTTCTTCACCCGTAAAATAAAGGTATTTGACTACATGATCTCTGGAATCCTGTCCAGCTCTAAATCCTTGATCCAAAGTTGTATATATTGTCTTAACAGCTATGGTATCCCGGAACTCAAACTGTTTCTGAATAATTGAAAAAGAAGGTCCTGAAAAATGTGTGTGTCTCAGTTTGGCCATTTGTATATATCCACACCATTGGTTTTATACAACAAGACTGACTATGCCCATTGGAAAAAGTAGAGCCATCAACATACAGAGAGCATAATTATTTCCTAAAAACACTTCAAATATATGAGCTACTAGTATTATAGAGAAAGGAGCTCCTTTCCTTCAGCCTTCTTGAAGAAAATAGAATCTTAGCATTAGTCACTATTTCATCTAGAACAGCAGTGACCTTGTTTCATAGATCTTACATGATATGTTATTATATGATATGTTGTTAATCAGTGACAACCCAGAACAAGACATATACTACTACCAAATGATGCTGAATCATTTCCTAGGAACTCCTCCAGTTTCAAAAAAGCTGTTAACTCTACTCCAGGGAATCCATTTGACAGCAAAGGTTGGCCTCCCTCCTAGAAGAGGAGGCAAAGGGCCTGGAGGAACACCTCTTCCCTCTCTATGTTATCAGGGAGAACAAACTCTCCTTTAAAAAAAGAAGATGGAAGACTGGCTTCCATGTGCAACAGAAGCAAAGGCTGTACAGAGGCAGAGGAGAATCTTGACCTGTGTCAGGAGTTTGGAGGGTTGAAGAATGTAACACAGAGAAGAAGAAAGGGAAGAAGAAGGAACAGAGAACTCTGGGAGGTAATAGACATGAGGCTCTTCCCAAAGAGGAAGGAGTCCTCCAAGGAATAATGAGGTGAGCTAGAGGGTGAGAAATTATCCAGTAAGGTTCAGAGAAAGGAGCAGTGAGTAGGAGTGTTCAAATGCTCCCTGCCAAAGGGTATTAAAGAAGTTGTTGTAGACCAGATAAAAACAAAAGAGAGGCCTGTTATCTTCCTGAGGCATGTAGACAGAACTCAACAGTGAACTTCCAAGACTTGTCATACCTTATGACTATTAGACACTTTGGGAGGTTGATGTGGGTAAAGATGAAGCTGCCAGAATGAATCGAAGCATTATGAAGTCTTTGGCAAGTCACTAAAGACCTTCAGAATGTGTTGGGGTAGTTGAGGAGACCAGGAAGTTAATCACTGCTGCCTATGGAAAGTTTCACAAGAGAAAGGTACATTGCAGAAGTGCATAGCTGAAGACCCATGTGTGAAAATGACTTTTCGTTTTCTGGACTGGGGCTTAAAAATATTATAATGTGGGCAAACTGGCTTAAAGGGACCATTCCATGCAGCATCCTCTGTATACATCTTCAAGAAGGGCAAGGTCAAGAATGCTCCATGAATGGCACCCTCATGGGGCCAGGACTCTAAGAATCACAGTATATGGAGCAGGAAGGGATTTTAGAGGTCATGGAAATCCAAGTCCCTCACCTTCCCAATGAGAAAACAGACACACAGAGTGGTTAAGTGACTTTCCCAGGGTCACAAAAATAGTTTCTAAGAGCAGATCTTAATCCAGGTCATACTGACTCCAAGGTCAGCCCTCTTTGCACTGTACTATACTATATAGCAAAGGATTATAAGGACATGATCGCCCGTACTCTTGAAAATCTAACAAAAAAGACTTTAAACTAAGAAGGAATAAAACTCCGTATATAAAGCCACTGAGCTAAGTAGCAGAGGGAATAGTTCCAACATAGGAAGAACCGTAATCAAGACACTCAGAATTTCAGAAGAGACAAAACCTGAGAGAGGAGTCAGCAAAAAATCCTGTCACCTCCAATGCCTATACCCAAGTAAGAAATAGCAAGCAAAGTGAACTAAGGATCCTAACTCAAGGAGACAATCTGACATCAGTATCAGTAAGACTTGGTGGGATAGGCCCCGTGACTAAAATATGGTTCTAGAAATGGTGTAGCTTATTTAAAATGGATAAGATAGCATCCAGGTGGTACAGTGGAGAAAATGCTGGCCTGGAGTCAGGAAAACATGAATTCAAATCTGGCCTCTGCCACTTAACTAGCAGTATAACCCTGGGCAAGTCACTTAACCCTGTCTGCCTCAGTTTCCTCATCTGTAAAATGATCTGGAGAAGAAAATAGCAAATCACTCCAGAATTTTTGCCAAGAAAACCCCCAAAAGGGTTCATGAAGAGTCAGATACAACTGAACAACAACAGGAAGAAGATAGGTAAGAGGAGGGAGAGACAGAGTACATGGCATGTTAGGAAATCGGGGAGATGGTAGGTAGGAGGGGGAAGCATGATGAAGTGCCTTTAGATGAAGATTAGAAACAAGTGATATTATCATTAGCATCTGTAGCAGCAAGCACCCCAAGCACGTCCTCAGGGTTTGCTGCCCATACAGGTTCTTGAATCTGCTTTGTTAAAGGAAAGCAACTCAAAATGGGTTAACAAGCTTACTTTAATCAGTCAGACATATATGGTTTACCCTGTTCAGGGGAAAAAGGTCAGCACCCCAAACTTCAAAATATACAGACAGAATTATCAAGACATTAACAGATCAAGTAGACAGCTTTCCAAACTGTCCAACCATTACATCCATACCCAATCAACATCTGGGTTTCCACATCTGGGTTTTTCAAAGCCGGGGGACTCTCAACAACGGCTTCCCAGAATTCAGATCAAATCACAGAACACTTCTCAAAGTGAGTCCCCAAAACAAAGCTACACATCAGGGCTTATATAGCCTTCTCCTGGCTCAGAAAAATGTAACAACCTTATTGACTCACTGGCCAATCAAGAAGTATCTACTGAAAAACAAGCCTCCCATCCCAGGCTTCAGGTGCATTTTAGCCTAGGGGCAGGGAAGATCTTCCAAATTTGCATTCCCATTACAGCATATCAACAGATATAGAGAAAAGATAGGGTCTTCTGGGCTTCGCCATCTGACATTTGCCAGAGTTCTGTCTACTCAAAGTAGAGCAAATAATCGTTTTTTGATTTGCCTAAAGGATAATTTCATCCTTCAAAAGACAGAGGGGAACTTCAGTTGTGGAGCAGATTCTTGCCAACAGGACAAAACTGATTGCTAAGTGAAAATGATGGGGACCTTGAGGGGAAGTGATCACTCCTTCCTAGAATATGCAATAGAGGAGGGGAAAACCAGGCCTTAGTCTGATAGACCTTAGATATCCCATGGGGTAAGTTTCCATAGGGGAAAACAAGAAGGGAAGCTCTTAATTATGAAATGATGAAAACCCAAACAGAAACAATTCCAATGAGAAAGAAAATGGAAGTTGTCTAAAGGAAGGGATATGGATGTGCAGGAAACTTTTTTTGTTTGATGTCTTTGTTTTTTATTTTGTTTTGTAAGACCGGGTCTCCTTGTCTGTCACAGACAAGGACAGCAGCCACTCACCACCTGATCTCACTCCTAATTGACTAGGAAGCTAGGAAATGCTCTGTTTCCAACCAGGATTGGTTCACCCCCTCCAGTAGGCAGACTGGTGATCCCCCACACCCTCTTGGGGGTTCATATTAGCATCAGACTTATTGTGACACCCAATGAGCTTTAACCCTACTGTAGCTCAGAACACCTGAGTTCAGGCAATTCACCAGCTTCAGGGATTACAGACATTTGCCCTCAAGATTTGGAATTTGGCTACAATGTTCCTGGGAGTTTGGATTTTAAAAGCTCTTTCAGGAGGTGATTGGTGGAATCTTTCAATTTTTACTTTACCCTCTGGTTCTAGGGATATCAGGACAGTTTTCCTTGATAATTTCTTGAAAGATGATGTCTAGGGTTTGTTCGTTTTTTTGTTTTTTATTATTGCTTTCAGGTAGTCCAATAATTCTTAAATTATCTCTTTTCAATCTATTTTCCAGTATATTGTTTTTCCAATGACATATTTCACATTTTCTATTTTTTTATTCTTTTGAGTTTGTTTGATGTCTCCTGGAGTCATTAGCTTCTAGTTTCCCAATTCTAATTTTGAAGGAATTATTTTTGTTGGTGAGTTTTTGTACCTCCTTTTCCATTTTGGTCAATTTTACTTCTTAAGAAGTTCTTTTCTTCAGTGAATTTTTGTGCCTCTTTTTCCAAGTGGCCAATTCTATTTTTTAAGGAGATCTTCTCTAAAATGAATTTTTGTGCGTCTTTTACCATTTGTCCTATTCTGTTTTTTAAGGTGTTATTTTCTTCACTATTTTTCATGCCTCCTTTACCAAGCTGTTGACTCTTTTTTTCATGATTTTCCGGCATCAGTTGCATCACATTTTATTTCTTTTACCAATTTTTCCTCTATTTCTCTTATTTGATTTTGAAAATCCTTTTTGAGATCTTCCAAGAATTCTTTTTGAGACTGAGAGCAACTCACATTTTTCTTTGAGGCTTTGGATGTAGCAGCTTTGACTTTGTTGTATTCTTCTCTGTGTGTGTTTCAATCTTTTGTGTCACCATAGTAACTTTGTACGATCAAGTTTTTTTTAAGGTGGTTGTTGTTGTTTGCTCATTTTTTTTCTAGCCTACTTCTTGACTTTGAACTTTATGTTACAGTTGTGCTCTGCTCCCAAGGTGGAGGGGGTACTATTCCCAGCTTCAGATTTTTTGTGCTGCTGTTTTCAGAGCAAGTCCTGGGGGTTTGTGAATTTTCAGTTCTTGCAAGGTGGTATGATATAAGACAAGGTGTGGTCACTGTTATCCTGGCCTGTTCTCTGGTCTGTGAGTAACCACAAGTTCTCTTTTCCTCCTTGGATATGTGGCCAGGGTCCCTGTTACCCTGAGGTCACAAACTTTATTGTGCTAGTGCTTTTCCTCACCCTTGGACTGCAATCCGAATCTGCATGTATGGGCAATGGAACCGAGTCTTGCACCCAGTACCAGTGAGAGGTCCCCTGTAATCTCCTTTTGACCAATTGGCTGACTCCCTTACCATCTGTGGGCTGAGAGTTCCAGAAGCCACCTCTGCCAATTCAGTCCCCCAAGGCCAGGATGCAGACGTTGCTCCACTTTTGCCCCAGTGAGACAAACATTTCCTGCCAAACTTCCAAGTTGCCTCCCGCCATCTTTTTGTTGTTCCTGCTTCTCCAGAGTTCATCTTAAGGTATTATTTTAAGTTGTTTGTAGGGGAATTGGAGGAGAGCTCGGACAAGTTCCTGCTTTTTTCCTGCATCTGGACTCCACCTTCTGAACACATTTTTTCTATGTGAACTTATTTATTTTTAGTTTTCCCTCGAGGAGTCTTTTCTTTATAGTCTCTTCATAGCACTCCAAGAGAGCCAGAAATGGTCCCGGATGACTTGGAGAAGGGCATTTCATGTGTTTTAACTCTAGAATTTTGCATCTGGATAAATGATTTCTTTTATTTGGACATTGCAGCAAAAGAAAAATATTGCTAAGAATCATTAGTATAGTTTTTATTAAGTGACATCAAGCATATTTTTAATTATAGATGGCAAATATATTTGAGATTATATACTTAAATTACATTTCCAAGAAAAATATGAATTGGTTACAGGCCAAGAGAATAAACACCTTCAGGATTTGAGGGGGGTAGGGCAGTCCAGACTTGTAATTTCATTAGTTGGGGGAAGACTTATTATGGAAACTGCCTTTATCAATGTGGACTGTCAACTTGTCTGTACTTTATAGGTCATAGATTGTGAAATGGAGGGAACCACAGAAATTACCAAGTCCAACCTCTCTCATTTTAGAGATGGGGAAATTGAGGCCTACAGAGGTTGAGTTACCCAAAGGCATACTGGTAATAAGCAGCAAGGTTGGGATTTAAAGCCAGGTCCTCTGACTCCAAATCCAGTACCTTCCCACTGGATGTCTATTCTTAGAGAGCTCTCTGGGAAACTGAAGGATGAAGCTATTTGGTCACAATCATACAACTAGTTGAAAAGCAGAACTTAAACCTCGGTGGACTTGACTCCAAGACTGACCTCTGTCCATTACACCAGGCTGTCTCTCACCTTCAGGGAGATCAGTCAGAATAGAGAGCTTCTAAATATTCCTGAATCCTTGAGATAAGGATTTTGAAGACTTGAGAAAAACTGCTTCTCTTTAAAAGCTAAAGTCATTAAATGTCACCATATTCAGAGTATTAGAGGAAGGATTATCCAGAGGTTTGTAAAGAGTTGTGGAGGAGATCCTCACATTAGAAAGGCGGGGGACTACTTGGGCAGAATGTTGTATACATTATCAGATGCAGTTACTAGATAGGCTGTTTTTCCTTGTATTTCTTTGTTTTTCAAGGGAGCATTTAATATGTCTTCTCTCCAAAGTGTTGGTGATATAATAGCAAAAGGCATCAATAAAATGTATTTTATATAAAGAAAGAAAACCTAGGGTCATCTTGTGCCCAGTGAAGCATTAGAAATAGGCCCTTAGTGGAGACCTGGCGAGCTCATGGACCTCCCGTAGAACAGAATTTCCTTGAGGGGAAAACTGTTGTTTTGGCTTTGTAACCTCACCACCTAGAACAGGGCCGAGCAAATACAGGGTGTTTAATGAATATTGAATTGAAAGAGAAAGTTGTCCCAGCAAGGCGCAGTTGAAAGAGCGTTTTCAATTTTCTGTCAAAATGTTATTCAGTTTTTAGGGTTTCCTCTTAGCACCTGTGTGGCTTTTGGGAAGTGCCTTCCCCTCTCTGGTCCTTGTTTTCTTCCTGTGGAAAATGGATGGTGGGGTGGGCCACGTGACCTTTCCCATGCTCTACAGCCCTCCACCTTTGAGTCTATGAATAAGGGGAAGAAGCAGAGCTGAGGACTTTTAGTTTTGTACCAGGAAGCCTTCTAGTACACACTTAATGACATGCACACATACACACACATTCCAGGCCACACATACACATAGTCAAGGACACATGCACATACATGTACACTACTCAGAGACACACACATGTATACACATGCATGTTCATATCCACACACATATATCCAAGGGCATACACACCTTCAACATGTCATATTTGTATGCATGTTAATGTGTACACATATAAAACATGCATGCTCAAAGACACACACCCTTCATGGGTTATTCTGTTTGTGTCTGTGGCAGGATCTATAACTCCAGCCCATACCCAAAATCTCTCCCTTCCATATGTACCAGACCCCTTTAAGGGAAGGCCCTGTCCTTTTTTCTTTCCAGAAATCAAATCCTTTTAGTCCTCTTTGAGCCCAGCACTTTAAGACTCTATAAGGAGATTCCGGAAAATCATTTCTTCAAAGGCAGGCTTGTTTGATCCCATTTTTCTATAATTAAGTAAACAAAGTTCTCAGAGTGACTGAGAACTCCAGATATGCAGGACCGTGTTAGAAGCACCAGACTACTTGTTAAGCCAAGAACAGAATGTTTCCAAGAGTTCTGTATGTCCTATCAACTAACGAAAACAAAGCTGATTCTGGACATGTGACTTTTCTGAAGTGGCTGACCAGCTTCTGAGGGACGAAGCTAGCATTTCACCCTCCAAATAGCATATTACGACTGACAAAGTGCTTCTGCCTTCATTGAGCCCCCACAGCCCTCCCGTACCCTGAGCAGGGCTGGGACGGTTATCCTCATTTTACAGATGAGGAAATTGAGGCTCAGAAAGCTTGGGATTGGGCCAAGGTCGTAGAACTATGATGTACTAGAGCCAAGGCAAGAAGCCCAAGACCTGAATCCTCATCAAGGTCCAAGACTGCTATGAGATTGTTACAAGTACATTAGGTTCTATAGAGTTATAATACACGGGCACCAACTCCCCTGCGTATGGTAGGAAAGGGAATGTAACTTTTCCAAGGTCATCAGTTAATCAGGGGGAGAGCTGGGGATCAAGCCCTGGCTTCCTGACCAGTACACTTTGTACTACAGCAGGCCGCATCTTTCATAAGAGCTCCCATATTTCTCAGGTCATCTTCCTGACCCCTTAATGAGCATATTCCCCAGAGGCCTGTCCTCGGCCCTTCTCTTTTCTCCTAATGGAGGGAACAAAAGTGGCTTGTGGATCTGAAGTGAGGAAGACCTGAGTTCAAATTTAACCTCAGATACTAGCTGTGTGACCCTGGACAAGTCACTGAACCGCTGTCTGCCTCAGTTTCCTAAAGTGTAAAATAGGGATAATAATAAAATGGCCTACCTCCCAGGGTTGTTGTCAGGATCAAATGAGATAATCTTTGTAAAGTACTATGCAAATTTTAAAGCATTTTGTATTTATAACATGCTACCCTGGCCCCTCACTGTCTGAAGACCAGATGTGTTAGATTGTCCTCTTTACCCAGGGTTCTCTGGTACCCTTAAAGGGATTGGGGTGGTGGTATAGGCTCTCTGCAGATAGTCCCAGCCCCCACACATAGTATTCCCTCAGTTGTAGAGGTTGGCTTGCCTATACCTCAGTTCTAATTGGCCACTAACAATAAGATTAGTTTTTACACCAAAGTATTTACTTCCAAAGGTATAATCATGAATGTAAAGATTTACTCCTTCAACAAGTGGCAGTCATAATTCTCCTCTCCCCTGCACCTTAGTCTCTGGGAAACAAAAGAGTTTTATTTTAGGTTTATAGTTTAGCTCTGTTTCTACAGGTCTCGATTCCAAATTCAAAGCCTCCCTCAGGCTCAAGTCCAAGGACCCCTGGCTTCTCAGGGCTTCCATGGCAGGCTAGCTGCACCATCCCACCTGCAAGCCCATCTCCATGGTTGTTATGGCTCAGACTCCAAGACCTGTGGGCATCAAGTACAACACATAAAACCGAAGACAAACAACACAGAAGAGAAAAGAATGCCCCAAGGCCCACATTTCTCCGAATGGGGATGAAAGAAAGGAAGCAGGGGAAGAAGAGTCCTTCGTTTCTCATCAGTTCAGTTCATGGGGTCCACACTGGGCACAGCAGATAAGAGATGCTGAAAAGAACAGGGGATTCCATGTTAGGCCCTCTAGACATACCCCAAGGGCCCATCAAGGGCACATCCATGTTACTTAAACTAAGCATAGCCAGACTAGGCCAGGTTAAGGATACCTATATAGATAGAGCTAGATTGTGTGTCAGTAGCTTTTTGCTCGATGGTTCCCTATTAGAATGTGAACTCCCTGAGGGTGAGGACCGTGTTTTTCCCTTTCTTTGTAGCCCCAGTGGTTGGCCAGGTGTCAGGCACACAGTAAAAACGCTGGTCCTCCTAGCCATTTGCCAGAAAGTCGTCCATTCCTTCAGTCGTGTCGGACTCTTGGTGACCCCATGGACCACAGCACACCAGGCCCTTCTATCCTCCGCTATCTCCCGAAGTCTGTCCGAGTTCATGTCTGTTGCTTTTGTGACATTCTCTATCCTTCTCATCTTCTGCCATCCCTTTCAGTCTTCACCAACATCCGGATCTTTTCCAAGGAGTAGTGGTCAAAGCATTGAGGATGACAGAGTCACACCTGTGGCAGAGCAGAAATCTCTCCTCCAATCACTCCCTGACAACCTACCTCATAGAGTGATCTGGGAGAGGAGTCCTCCAGCCCTTTGTAGGACTGTGTGGCCAAGGTTTGGGCTTTTCTGTGATGACTCAAGAAATGCACAAGAATACCTTTTATCAGCAGAAGAGAGCTAAACCCTGGGCCTGCTGTCAAGATTAGTCAGACTGCTGAAGATAGCTGGAGCTTGAGTGTTGGGAGCTATGCAAATCCCGGGTAAAGCTAAAGCCACTCTCTTATCTCAGGCCCGCCAGCTTGGGAATATTGATGTATCAGAGGCTTCGCTGTGTTCAGCCATACATTTTCCAGACTGAATTGATAAGTTAGTTTGGTCATTCCTTCACATGTCTGCAGGGACTGTAGCTTGCAGAGCTACACCACCTTTAAATACTATCCCAAGTACCCTTGGTTCCCCTCCCCATTGTTCTCTCTCAATGACCTTTGGGAATTTGTCCAAAAAATCACTTCTTTGATTCAGAAGTAATCAGTCCTATTCCAGAGGCACACCTGTACGGCTGTTGATAGAAAGGCAGTTCACTTTAACTCAACAGACATTTATTAAGCACCCACTGTGTGCCTGTGTGCTAGGCGCCATGCTGGGCACTGAGAACAAAAAGACAAAAAAGGCAATAGTTCCTGCTGTCAAGGGGCTTCTATTCTACAGCTAAGGCAGCATCAGCATTCTGAGGCTTCCAAAGCATGGGGGCTGGGACCCTCCTACTGCTAGAAGTGGTGGGGATTTGGGCTCATCCATTCATTCAACAAGAACTTATCCAGTACTTGCATTAGATCCAAGTAGACATGCTGTGAGAGATTAGAAGAAAAAAAACTATCTGGGACCACATGAAAGTAGACCTTGAATATCAGGCTTGAATACCAGGCTAGTGAGTTTGACTTCATTTGGTGGCAGTGCTTAGGGCAGGCTAGAGATATGCAGGCCTACTGGGAGGCTATCACATTACACAAATAGAGGCCGAGGGAAAAGCTCAAAAGGTGAAGTTTCACCTCGTAGCCAATCAAGTGGCAAAGATAGGAATGGAAGACAGGCACACATCCGTGGAGATGGGAATTAGTTCGACCACTTCAGTGGAAGCCAATTTGAAATTATGGGGGGAAAGTCCATAAATTGTTCATGCCCTTTGACCCAGAAATCCTACTATTAGATATCTACCTCGAGGGGGTCAAGGAAGGAATGAAATATACCATGTACACCAAAATATTCTGAGCAGTATTTGTGCTGATAACAAAACAACAACAACCAAAGGAAATCACTAGAAATGAAATGGGTGCCTATCAGCTAGAAAATGGTGGGACAAATTACAGTATGTGCATGTAATGGCATATTATTGTGGGATAGCAAATGAGAAACAGGAGGAATTCAGAGAAACGTGGAAAGATTTCCATGAACTTATGCAGAGCAAAGTGAACAGAACCAGGAGAACAATAATACAATAAAATAAATACAAACAACAATTAACCTTCCAAAAGGAGATTAATTGCAATGACCCTTCTTGGTTTCAGGAGCAGAGACCAAGGCATACTTTCTTCCTCTTGGTAGAGAGGTAGAAACTATGGGTGCAGAATGCTATATGGACCACCAGCCCAAATCAGTTTTTGGTCACTTTTACTTGATCCTTTTCCCTTCTTACCAGGAAGAAGTCCATGGGAGGAGAGTGTATTGTATAATGACTGTGGTACATAAAACCAAAGCAACCAAAAAGCTGCTTTTGGAGAAAAAAACTCAATGTAGTAGTCATGGTTGTCGTTGCCATTGTTTTGGCCATAGTAGTAATAGTCATAGACGTAGTAGTGGTAAACAGCAAGCAGTTATATAGTGCTTTAAGGCTCTACAAATATCTCATTTGGTCCTCATGATTATGACCATTTTACAGATGAGGAAACTGAGGCAGGCAACAGTTAATTGCGTTGCTCAGGGTCACACAATAGATGTCCCTCAGAGCTAATGGAGAGATTCATGGTAATTGTGAGTGAACTGCAACCCATCACGACCCAGGAATGATTAGGGATGATGAAGCACACTTCCTCCTGGCAGAGAGGTGATCAACTCAAAATGCTGGTTTGACATACACACTTTGGGACACAGCTAAAGTGGAAATTTGTTTTGCTTGATTCTGCATAGGAGTTACAAAGATTTTAAAGGGGCAGGGGGGGAGGAAGGAAGAGGAGGGAAAGAAAATAAATGCTTGTTCATTGAAAATAAGTTAAATAAATTTAAAGTGATATTTTTCAAAGATGTAAAACAAAAGCTGTCCTCAAAGAAACATTTGAAAGAGGTTAGCTGGTCACTAAGACAAGAATAAGGGGTAACCAATGGTCAGCCCACATACTCCACTGAGGTCATCTTGGTGCTGTGAGCAAGCAGAGGCCCTTCAGCAGACTGGGTGCAGCCCCTGTGGTGACTTCGGGGGAGGACATGAACAAGGGTCACACAGGATGGGCTGCAATCTGTACTGTTGGAGGGAATTCCCATAGAGACAGGATAGCAGATCCATTGAAATGCTTGAATGAATCTAAGATGTCTCTGTTGCAACGTCACTGCCTACAGTGGGAGGCAACTAGGTTGCGCTGCAGTGGATGGAGCGCTAAGCCTGAAGTCAGGAAGATCTGAGTACAAATCCAGCCATAGCCACTTAGTATGACCTTGGGCAAGTCACATAACCTCTGTCAGCCTCAGTTTCACCATCTGTAAAATAAGAATAATAGTAGCACCTGATTCTCAGGGTTGTTGTGAGGATCAAATGAGATAACATTTGTAAAGTTCTTTGCAATCCTGAAAACGCTCTATAAATGTTATTGTATTGTCATGTTGGTCTATACTGCATTCATTCACTTATTCAGTAAACATGTATCAAGCACCTACTATGGGCCAGACATTGTGCTAAGCACTGCAGATACAAACAGGGGCAAAAGACAGTCCCTGTCCTCAAAGAGCTTGCATGGGGGAGATAATATGCAAACAAATATACACAAAGCTAGCCATATCCGACATAAATAGGCAATAACTAACAGAGGGAAGGTGCTGGCATTACAAGGGCTTGGACAAGGCTTCCTGTAGACAGTGGGATTTTGCTCAGTGAGCCAGAGAGAGAGGTCAGTGGTTGGAGCAGAAGAGGGAGAGCATTCCAGACAGTAGATTGCAATATTCTGGACGATTTTATGACTTTATGAAGCCACATCATACTTTCTAAAGTCCTTCTGGAGACCCCCCAAGTAGCCCCAAAATGCTCTCTAGCAATGCTATCTGGAAGGCATCCACACAGACCCCAGAATGAATATCTTTACTCAGTTCAGCCAAAGCACAGAAAACTTTTCGAACCTTTCAAATAGAGACTGGTGGCTTTTTCAAAAAATCCTTCAAACTAACATTCTTCCCTGCCTTAGACCCTGAATAAGAACACAAAAACAGTATGGAGTCCTGCTGTCTCACTTTATCTGATGTCAAAATTTGAGTGAAACTTTTCATGTTTGCTCTCTTGTGTCCAAAATAAAAAAATGAAATAAAAAGCAAAAGCAAGAAGCGTGTCTCTATTGTAGAGCAATGCCCTGGCTGCCCAATGCCCAGAGAAAAAAAGAATGACCTTTATATGAAAAGCCTCCCTGAAAGCTTTGACTTCTTAGCTTGTGGGGGGGGATGCAGGGTTCAGAGATGGAACTGTATGTCAGGTCCCCCATAGCACATGCAAACCCAGCATTGCTGGGAGATGCTTAGAACACTTCTTTGGGCCCTTTCCCATTGCCTTCTCCTTTTGCCTATTTTTCCTATCATTAAGGTAAAGGTGGAGTATATAATGAGCCCAGCGAGATCAGGGACCACGGTTCTAGTATCACGTTCGCCCCTAATTCAAGTTATTTTCCTTCTTGTGTTCTTGAAATGAAGTAACAGAGGCATGTTATTCAGAAACCATGGAGTAATATTTCCATTGTACTGTGGCCCAGTTGGAACCACTTGAATCATATATGAGAGCTGGAAGGGACCTTAGAGATCATGTAGCCTGACTCCCTTATTTTACAGATGAGGAAACTGAGGCCCAAAGTGGTTTAAAATCCCTTGGCCAAAGTCATGGAAGATAGTAAAAGAGCAGGGTTGAGATTCACACTCAATTCCTTGGATTGGTGCTGTTCAGTTCTTGGGGCTGCATTTTCAGAAAGACATAGCTGAGTATTCAGGATGGTGAAGGGCCTGGAGGTTGGACTACATACAGATTAGTTGAAGGAGCTGGGGTGGTTTAGCCTGGAGAAGACAAGCCTTGGGGAGGGTAGAATTGTTGTATTTAAGGATCTGAAAAGTTGTAGCTTAGAAGAGTAATTAGCCATGTTCTGTTTGGGCCCCAAATGGCAGAACCAGACTAATGGGGGAAGTTTCAGAGACAAGTTCAAGCTTGAGGTCAGGAAAAACTTCCAAACGATGAAAGCTGTTCCAAAGTGAAATGGGCTGCCTGAGGAGGCGGTGGGCTTCTCTCGTCACTTCCCCCTGTTTGCCTCAATTTCCTCATCTGTAAAATGAACTGGAGAAGGAAATGACAAAGGAAATACTCCAGTATCTTTGCCAAGAAAACCCCAAAACGGGGCACAAAGACTGGGACAGAATTGGAAAATGAGACAACAATGGCAGCGGCTACCTCAGAGCAGTTGTGAGTATCAGATGAGATATTTGTGAAGTGGTTAGGAGAGTGTCTGGCACATAGTAGGCACCATATAAATACCTATTCCCTCCTCCCCCCCCCAACAAGTCATGTAGAATGGATTTCTTTTCAGGTAGAAGATGGGCTGTCTGGCCTCTGCCATGGCTTGCACCTCTGAGATCCTGGGATTCCATCATTCTCTTGGCCTCCTTCCTCTTTTGTAAAAGAAAGGGCTTGACCTAGGTGGGCCACTTTTTCCTTTCCAGTCTGAGATTCTATGGCTGTGGTATCAGAATACAGTCACTTGGGGAGTCCTTACAGAAAAGGAAAGTCAAGAGTAAACAAAGGAAGCCCTGAGCCCCATTTTCAGCATCTGGCTCCTTCATCTGTTTATTGAAAAGGGCATTCTCTGCGAGGGTCACCCATCATTGTCCTCAGCCATCCTGTTTGGGTTCTCAGCTCAATCAGTTCCTGCTTCCTGGAGATTTTGTCACACTGAATATTGGGCCCCACTCAATCAGCAGCTCTTTCTATTTTGGGCAACTATGTCCTGTCCCGTATTGCTGAAAGAGTATTCTTCACATGCTCCTGACTGACCCAGCATCTCTGGTGATTGCTCAGGCTCTCGGGGCAGCTCTGTGGGCAATTCAAGTGATCTAGGAACCATAGCATGGGAGGGGAAAAAAAAAGAGGCGGATGCTTCCTGGGCAGCTGCCCAGGGGAGGTTGGCATGCTCTGCAAATGGTTAACTACTGCTGCACTGTTTGCTGTCTTTGCACCAAATGATTTAGTCCCCATGGGCTAATGTTCTTTTTTTAAGGAAAATGCTGGGCTGTCTTAAAGAAAGATGATGCTATTGACCCACTATTGGTAGATAGGACACTGGTTTATTCACTTATTTGTTCAAAAAACATTTACCAAACACCTACAATACACAATTCAATTCATTTCAACAGGCTTTTCTTAGATGCCTACTGTGTGCCAGGCCCTGTGCTGTGTGCTGAAAATACAAAGACAAAAGCTACCCTCAAGGAGCTTATGTTCCGCAGTGGGGAAAGAGGCAGAGGTAAGAAGGGAGAATATTTCAGGTATGGAGGTATATAGTAGGAGTAATTGAGACCAGGGTCTCTCAATTCTCCCCCAAGAATTTGCTGGACTAATTCTTTTCTATAAACTGTATTGAAACTGTCCTCAAGACTTCATTGGCTCAGGGACTAATGGTTCTAGCCACCGAAGTCTCTTCCTGGCAAAAGCTGAGTCACTCACATGCTTAGCTGACACCCTGCCAGGGCAGTGCCTAGACTGAGGTAATCCCCTCAACTCAATCACTCCTGAGTCCTCCATGGATAGCCTTTCCCCTCTATGGCTAAGGAAGGCTTTCTATCAGCCGGCCAGCCCTTCATGTCAATATTGGACCCAGACTACCAGGAGACAGGCTTGTCCTCCAAGAGGGTGACACAGCCTGAAGCAAAGATAGAGGCAGAGATGGAATGACAGGAATGTAGAATCATTTGGCTGAAAAGTGCCATGGAAAAGCGACATCAATGGCCTTAACAGACCGTATTGAGATGCTTGTTGGAGATCTCACAAAATATAATAAAGGAGGAAATGATTGTTCCCTTTGACATCCACTTTTAAAGGTTAGATACATCCTCCCCAAATCCAGATTTCATTGACTTTCCCATCAGATCTTTGTCACCCAGGAATTTTTCTAATTTCTGTTTGAAGTGTAATAGTGCTGTTTCACCCCAACCAGCCCCCACTACCTGCAGGCCAACTAACTTAGATTTTGCCCTTTCCCCAGGAGTCCCTGGTATCCTTAAGGAGGCTGAGAGGTGTTTAGGCTCTCTGTCAATGGCTCCA
The DNA here is from genome assembly GCF_028583685.1 of Petaurus breviceps papuanus. Taxonomy (NCBI): domain Eukaryota; kingdom Metazoa; phylum Chordata; class Mammalia; order Diprotodontia; family Petauridae; genus Petaurus; species Petaurus breviceps. The sequence goes on along the minus strand of NW_027187307.1, from coordinate 8,662,879 downwards.
GCCCCCACAGGTGGTTCCCCCAAGTGTAGGGGATCTAAGGCACCCCAATACCACTTAGCCATTGGCTTTTATGCAGAAATACTTAACTTCAGAAGGTATAATCACAAATATATCAATTTCTCCTCTAACAATGTGGAAGGTGTAATCAATCCTCTTCCCCTTCACTAATTACTTCATTCTCTGGGGAGGCGAAGATGATTAAGTTCATAGCTTGGCTTGATTCCCATATAACACAGTTCCTGTTCCAGGTATAAACCCTCACATCAGGCTCATGTGCCAGGCACTGTGTCTTCTCAGGGCTTCCATGCTGGGCTGGCCACACCATCGCCATGACTCAAACTCCCAAGTCCCACGAGGATCATCTCTGGCACCTGAAACTGAGAAGGACAAGTATCACAGAATAGAAACAAATATCCCAAGTCCCATGGTGAGGGTGGGAAGGGGGAGAGGGAGAGCATGGAAAGAAATGTCCCTTTCCAGGTCAGTTCTGGACAGAGATGATGAATGAGCAGCAGAAAGAAGCAAGCTACCGCCACCAAAAGCCATCAGTTCAGTCTCACCAGTTTTAAAGACGCAGGCAGCCAATCAAAAGTGCCCACCTTTTAGGGTGGCTTGTTGTGTGTTCTTCGTTTTTCTAAAGATGACCAATGACACCCTGGATCATGTCTTGAGTTGTGCTTGAACTGGATGTGAGTGAGGTAAAGTTGCATTAAGTTGTCAGCCTCACTGTCTCTCCCCGAGTCATCGAAGTCCAGTAGCCAGAAAAAAGTCAAGGCGATGGCCTGGGATGCAGTGGATAGCCTTGGTGTGTCTTCAATGTCTGACCAAGCTCTGGGTACACCACAGAGCCTGCTACAGGTACCTTCATGGTTGTTAAAACAAACTGTTCTCATCTACCCATTCTACCAGGAAAGTCTTCACCTGCTTGGGGTAGACATCTCTCTAACTCATGTATGAGTTTGAGGACTCTGGGTTATCATCAACCCGGTCTAGTCCATCTGCTGAGACAGTTTTGCCATGATGTGGCCCCTGTGCATGCTACAGCTTCTTGGAGCTGCAGGTGTGTTGAATGAATCAGGTGGATGCCAAGGTTAGAGGAGCAGCCCTGAAAAGGGCTCAGCAAGTCCTCCCAGCATGGTACTAGGTCCTCCCTGAACACCCCATTCACTCCATACACTGGCCTCTGCTACTAATAAGAAGCACAAGACTCCGTGTCATTTGGGCTGGGCATGCCCAGAGCCACTCAGGTTATAGAAGCCGCCATCCATGTTCTTCAACATGTCTTGGAGGAAATACCCTATTAGTAATGATTAATTTGAATAGCCCCATTTTCAGCCTGGACTGCCTCTTGTGGTAATGAGTTTCACAAGTTTAATTATCCGTCATACACAATGTATGCAATGTAATGTGGTAATGAGTTTCATAAGTTTAATTATCCATCATACACAGGGTATGTAATGCTAGGTTTGGCATCAGAAAGATGGGTTTAAATGCAGTGATTCAGGCATCTCCCTAGGGCTTCTCTCCAAAGTGGTATAGATGAGTTGTAATCGGACAGTGTTCCCTATCTTTGGGGTACATTGCAGAATTAATATCCTTGAAGATATTGTTCCCCAAGCATCCACAGGAAATGTGGCAGGTTAAATCCTTCTTTATCCTCGGTGTACCAGGCTCACATCATTCACTTACCTGGCTGTGTGCTGCTTTTGAGAGTAGACGACCCTTTTGCGGCTTGAACACCATTAAGCAATTTAAGAGTAACTGTTCAGCTAATCTCATGCTTCTTTCAAAATGAAAAAAAAATACTAGACTTTTTTCCCACCTTCTTTGTGAAAGTGTTCACTTTCAGTCTGGGGACGTGTAATGCTAGCAGCGGGGGAAAAAGAGATAGCACGCCAGGATGACTATGGCTCCAATAGCAAGAAAGGGCATCAGATCAGTAATAATCTTGACTCATTTCAGTTCTAGAAGGCTTAGTCCAGACAGAAGGTTGATTTGAATAATGGTTGTTCTGTCCTGTGGTGGGAAGAAGTTACTCCCTGCTGGGTCCAAGTTACTCAGGGCCATGGGTGAGAAGAGTCTACAGTAATTATCTCTACCAATGAGACAAGTTAACCTTCCTTCATACAGTAGCATAAGCCACCTTAAAAGGAAATCAAGGAGAATAATTTCCAAGGAAAACAGAAATTGCTCAAGGCCCCACTCTTCTTTCCTTTTCCATATACAGAGATAGAGAGAATATGGCAGAGTAGATACTGGTTGGGGCTCAGAATAAGGAAGTCCAAGGGTTCAAATCCCACTTTTGATACTTCCTAGCTGTATGATTCTCAGCAAGCCCTTTAATCTTCCCTAACAGCCTCAATTTACTTATCAGTAAAATGGGTATAACCAATTCACACAGAACTACCACTAGGCCTGGGAGAGTAGAGATGAACCAAGGGATTCCTCCTTTCCCTCTATACTAAAGGGACCCTCTCAGCTCTGACCAGGCCCAGGCCTGGGGAAACCTGACTATTACAGGGAAGGGCCTGGCTCCTTCTCACTTTCTCTATTTATACCTCCAACACCAGAACCCCAGGGAAAATGACAAAAAACTTAGGTTTGGCTCATGGATAGAGCCTCACCATAAAAAGGGGGGGAGGGGTTGGAGCCAAGATGGCAGAGTAAAAGCAGAAACCTGCTTAAACTCCCGCACCAACCACCTCCAATATCTGTAAAATATGACTGTAAACAAATTTTAGAGCTACAGAACCCACAAAGTGACAGAGAGAAACAAGTCTCCCACTGAAGGCAGTCTGGCAGGCCAGCAGGAAGGGTCTATTACACCAGATTCAAAGTCGAGCACAGTCCTGCTTCAGCAGAGTGGGTCCAGACCCAGGGCAGCCCAGAACCAGCAGCACAGACTGGCCAGAGCAAACTTTAGGAGAGTGAATCACCAGCAGCTGTGGTGGTTTCCAGAATTCTGAACCCATAAACACCAAAGAGAAAGTAAAAAGTCAGTAGGGATTACAATAGATGCCTCCAAATTTTCTTCTCACTCCTTCCTTAATCCCCAAAAATGTGGCTTCCAGGTTCAAATGAGATATTTCTAAAGCACTTAGCAAAGTGCCTAGAATATAACAAGCCCTTTATAAATGCTTATTCCCTCTCACCCCTTCATCATTCCACTAAAACTGATCTCTCCAAAGTTACCAATGATCTCCTAATAGCCAAATCTATTAACTTTTTTCCCAGTCTTCATTCTTCTTGATCTCTCTGTATCCTTTAACACTGTCAATCATGCTCTTCACCCTGATAATTTCTTCTCCTTAGGTTTTCAGAATAGCACTCTCTCCTGGTTATCTTCCTCCTTATCTGACTGCTCCTTCTATGTCTTCTTTGCTGAATCCTCATGTAGGTCATGACCACTAATCATAGGTATCTCACAGGTCTTAATCCTGGGCCCTCTTTTCATCTCCCTCTATGCCACTTACCTTGGTAATCTCATCAGCTCACATGGATTTAATTGCCATCTTTATACTGACAATTTTCAAATCTATCTATCCTGTCCTAACCTCTCTTCTGACCCCCAATTTTACATCTCCAACTGCCTTTCAGATATCTCAAAATGGATATCTAGTAGACATCTTAAACTCAACATAACCAAAACCAAACTCATCTTTTCCCCTAAGCCTTCCCCCCACTTCCAAATTTCCCTGTTGAAGGCACCCCATCCTCTCAGTCCCCCACGCTTATAACTGAGGTGTTATCCTTAACTCCTCACTATTTCTAACTCTACTCCCATATCCAACATATTGAAAAAGATCTGTCAATTTCACTAACATCTCTTCAATACATTACCTTCTCTCCTTTGGTATTGCCATCACCCCAGTACCTTCATCACTTCACACCTGGCCAATTACAATAGCTTGCTAGTTGGTCTGTCTTCCATACGTCTCTCTTTACTCCAATCCATCCTCCATTCACCAAAGTAATTTTCCTAAAGCATGAGTCTAACTATGGAATTCCCTCCACCCCAAACCCCTGCTCCCAACACACACGTACAGGCTCAATAAATTCCAATGTCCTCTATTGTCTCCAGGATTAAATACACAATCCTCCATTTGACTTTAAAGTCCTTCATAATCTATCCCTTCCCACTCCCCCACCTTTGCAATTTTCTTGCACCTCCCACCAAGTACTCTTCAATCCAGTGATCCTGGATTCCTTGCTGTTCCATAAACAAGACCCTCCATCTCTGGCTCTAGGCATTTTCTCTGACTGTCTCCCATGTCTGGAATGATCTCCTTCCTCATCTCTACTTCCTGACTTCCTACAAGTGCAAACTAAAATTCTATCTTGTACAGGAAGCCTTCCCCAAGCCTTATTATTTCTAGTGTCTTCCCCTTATTAATTATGTCCTATTTAACTTAGGGGGAAGGGGGAGAAAATTTGGAACTCAAAACCTTGTGGAACTGAATGTTGTAAACTAAAAATAAAGAAATTTAAAAGGAAAAAAAGTCAGTAGGGAACTCTAATGGAACTGGGTGACAGAAGGGCCCTGCCCCTGAGGTGAGAGGTGGCTATGGCACTGTGGCTGCAGCTGATGCCTCATGGCTGCCTCTGGAGCTCCTGATCTACACATCATAGGGGGACCAAGTGACCATTCAGAGGGGAATTGCTCTTGCTTTGACCTGCTTGGATATGGGTTGCAATATTGGGTGGTGGTCTTGGGGGGAGGATTGCTAATGTGCCAGAGCTTGTGGTGGCTATAGAGAGGGGACCCTCCTCATAGCTCTGATAGCATTTGCTAAAACCCCAGAAATTTGGGGCACAGCTCTTTCCACTCTGAAAGCAGAGGTTCTACCATAGCAAAAAGTTCAAAAGTCAAGACATTGGGTGGCAAGATAAGCAAGCAGAGGAAGCACAGTCACACCATAGAAACCTTTTTGGGGGACAAAAAGGATCAAAACATGGAACCAGAAGAAGACAACAAAGTTAAAATTCCTGCATCAAAAGCTTCCAAGGGCACAGCAAGTAAGAGCACCGGCTCCAGTGTCGGGATGACCTGGGGATCAAATCTGGGCTCAGATACTCATCACCACACCCAGAAATAACAGGCCATGTAACCTTGAGCAAGTTACTTAACCCCAATTGCTTTAAAAAAAAGCTTCCAAGAAAAATATGAATTGGTTACAGGACATGGAGGAGCTCAAGAAGGATTTTGAAAATGAAAAAAGAGAAGTGGAGGAAAAATTGGGAAGAGAAATGAGAATGATGCAAGAAAATCATGAAAAGCAAGTCAAAAGCCTCTAAAGGAGATGCCCCAAATACTGAAGAAAAGAAGACCTTAAAAAATAAACTAACTAAAATGGCAAAAGAGGCCCAAAAAGCCAATGAGAAGAATGTCTTAAAAAGTCGAATTGGCCAGATTAAAAAGGAATTTCAAAAGCTCCCTGAAGAGAAACATTCCTTCAGAATTACATTGGAGCAAATGGAAGCTAATGACTTTAAGAGAAATCAAGATACAATAAAACACATCCAAACAAATGAAAAAATAGAAGGCAATGTGAAATATCTCATTGGAAAAACCACTGAACTGGAAAATAGATCCAGGAGAGATCATTTAAAAATTATTGGACTACCTCAAATCCATGATCAAAAAAAAAAACCTAGAAATCATTCTTCAAGAAATTCTCAAGGAAAATTGCCCTGATATTCTAGAACCAGAGGGGAAAATAGAAATTGAAAGAATTCACCAATTGCCTCTTGAAAAAGATCCCACAAAGAAAACTCCTAGGAATATCATAGCCAAATTCCAGAGTTCCTAGGTCAAGTAGAAAATACTACAAGCTGTCACGAAGAAACAATTTGAGTATTATGAAAACACCATCAGGAGAAGACAAGATCTAGTAGCTTCTACACTAAGGGATCAAAGGGCATTGAATATGATATTCTGGAAGTCAAAGGAGCTAGGATTAAAACCAAGAATAACCCACCCAGCAAAACTGAGTATAATGCTTCAGGGGAAAATATGGTCATTAAATTAAGTAGAGGACTTTCAAGTATTCTTGATGAAAAAAAAAACAGAGGGGCAGCTAGATGGTGCAGTGAATAGAGCACCGGCCCTGGAGTCAGGAGGACCTGAGTTCAAATCTGGCCTCAGACACTTAACACAAAAGCTAGCTGTGTGACCTTGGGCAAGTCACTTAACCCCAATTGCCCTCCAAAAAGCAAAAACAAAAACAGAGCTGAAAAGAAAATTTGACTTTCAAATAAAAGAAACAAGAGAAGCATGAGAAAGTAAACAGGAAAAAGAAATCATAAGGAACTTATTAATGTTGAACAATTTACATTCCTACATGGAAAAACAATAATTGTAACTTATGAAACTTTTCTCAGTATGAGGATAGTTGAAGCGAATATATATGTATGTATAGGAGGGTGTATTGTATATAAATACATATGTGAATGTATGTATATGTGTGTACATGTATACATAGACAGGGCACAGGATCAGTTGAATAGGAAGGGATATTTAAAAAATAAAATTAAGAGGTGAGAGAGAACTATAATGGGAGAAGGAGATAGGGAGAGATAGACTAGGGTAAATTATCTCATATAAAAGAGGCAAGAGAAAACTGTTACAGTGGAGGGGAAGAGCAGGAAGGTAAAAGGGAGTGGGACAACCTGATTCTCATTGAATTTGGCATAAGGAGGGAATAACATACAAACTCAAGTGGGTCTCTTACCCTACAGGAAAGTATGGGGAAAAGGGATAAGAGGGTGGATGATAGAAGGGAGGGCAGATTGGGGGAGAGGGTAGTTATAAGAAAATATTTTTGAAAAGGAACAGGGTCAAAGTAGAAAGTAGAATAAGTGGGGGGTGGCATAGGATGGCGGGAAATACAGTTAGTCTTTCATAATATAACTACTATGGAAACATTTTGCATAACTACATCTACAACCTATATTGAATTGCTTGTCTTCCCTGGGGGTGGGTGAGGAGAGAAGAAAAGGGAAAGAATCTAGAAATCAAAGTTTTAAAAAAAAATGTTAAGGAAAAAAATTGTTTTTTACATGCAACTGGGAAATAAGGTATACAGGCATTGGGGTATAGCAATCCATCCTGCCCTACTAGAAAGTTGGGGGTGGGGGTGGGGGAGGATATGAGAGAACAGATTGGGGGAAGGGATATCTAGTAGGCTTGCTGTCTTGGTGTGGGGGTAGGGGAAAGACAGGGAGAAAATTAGTAATTCAAAATCTTGTGGAAATTAATGTTGAAAACTAAAAATAAATAAATAAAAGATTATTTTTTTTAAATGGGGGGAGCAAAACTAGAAAGTTCTAGGATAGCTATTTATTTCTCCCACTCAGAAGTATACATTAACCAGGATTTTTAAAAGTAGGAGTAATAACAAATAAATACTATTATACTCTCCCAGGAGAGTGATCATTAAAACATCAAATGTGACGCAATTTATGGTATGACTAGATTGATATTTCAAATTTCACCTCAGTTCTGCACTGTTTAAACAGCTTCCTCCAGGTCCATATAGAGTAGCAAGTTAGGCCAGGGCTTGATGATCTTCCTCCTGTCCATGATCATCTCCTCCAAGAAGGGCACAAGTTGCAGAACATTCCTCCTGTTGTCAATCAGTTCTGTCCCTGAATTAATCAGTTCAACCCAGAATCTCCAGACCACTTTAATTCACAAGGTTGCTTCCAAAGCTGGACTTGTCCACCTCGGAATTGAAGTTATCATCTGTGCTAAAGAAGGAAACACACACACACACACACACACAGCTAGAGAGAGGGCCCAGGTCCAGACTCAGGCTCCACTAGTAAGGATGTGTGCTGTTTCTATGTATTCCCAGCTACCAGGGTAAGGAAAGGCACCTTTGATCTCATTCCCTTCACAGAGAGGCTCAAAGAAAGAGGCAGCAGTGAGGTCACTCCCTTTAGCGCCCAAGTGGGCAATATTCTTGATGTGACACCCCTTTGGTGCCACCATAGGGCCAAGGGATAAATAAGGAAGTTGGTTCATTATCCTAAAGCACCATGGTCCTGCAGCTGGAGGCCAGAGGGAAGCAAGCAAGGCAGCTGAGCACATGCATCATGGGATGTGCTGGATGGAGCAAGAACATGGGCCATGATGGTCTCTTTTGTGAAATGAGGTAGCTGAACTAGTCGGCACGGACACTCTCTTCTAGCTTGAAATCTAGGGTCCTGTGGTGATGATGTCCATCTTGGTCCTGTGCATCTGGGAGTCATATTTCCATGTTCGACAACTGATTAAACAGCTAGGAAGTCAAGTCCCACTGAGTCCAAAGGCTGTCAGGATGCTACCTACTATAAACACAGTGCATCACATTTTCAGTGAATAGCATTCAGCTTTGGGGCTTTTATTTCTCTTCTTGCAAAGAATTCCCAATTAGTTCAGCCAGTTGAATGCTGCAGCTGCTGATGCAAATCAGCTTGTTAACAGTCTAGGTTGTCAGAGCACCTGTCTCAACATATAAGCTCTTCAGCAGGAGCAAAGTCACCAACAACCTGTTTACAGACACTGGAGGTAAATGGAAGGCATTATTAGTACTTATTTGGAAAGCTGGCTGAAGGTATTGCTAAGTAAGTTAACACAATTACCCAGGCACTAAATAGGTTATTTTGCAATAATAGAATAACAAGAATTCTTAAAAACATTACAACTTTTCCATGGAAACTCTCTTTAGGGATAATTGTGTTTGCAGAGCAGACTGGACAGTGAAGCCACTTTGCCCCCATACAAGATGTCACAGTGCTTTTTGAAGCGTTTCTTGGGAATTTTTAATATAAACATTGATAGTCAGCATGAAAGAGTGAGTGGTGGACCTGAGTCAGGGAGGGCTGGGTTCAAATCCTTCCTTTCACACTTACTACCTTATAAGATTATAAGTAAATAACTTCTCAGAGCCTCGGGCAGATCTCTAAGACTGAGTGGTCAGTCATAGGGAGTTCTGTGCCCCTAGCAAAGACCATCGCCTACCCACTGAGTTAACAGGAAGCATGCTCTTGAGTGGGGGGAGGAGAGCCAAGGGACACCATTCAGGAGGGAGGGGGGGGGAAGGAAGGGGGGGGGGGGGGCTGTGTACCGGGAAGAACTTGCTATCTGAATGTTTCCTATTGCATTTAATTATTCTTGCTAACCAGCCTCTACATATACTTTTGTTTCTATGCAGCAGAAAGACTACAGATACTGTTGGTGTCATCTAAATTCAGAGCCCTGGTACAGAACTCTATTGACCCCACCTTAGTTACAGCTCTGTAGAGAGGTTGCAGTCTGCCTTGGTCCAACACTGACAAAAATCACAGGTCTTGATATATTACTTGTTAATGCTGTTTATCAAGTGATTCATTAGAAGGGAAAAATACCAATTTAATTAACTTTGTAATTGGTTATTGGTTATATATTTCATCACTGAAAATATAGCCAACTCTTGATTATCCAGACTATTGGAAAGAAGCCACAGTAGCAGATAATGCAAGAGTTATTCCATTTGGTTTGGGACTATATCATATAATTTACCCTCAGCAAATTTACAATCATATCATGTTTTGTTTCAGCTAAAATTGAAATGAATTGATATTGGCTTAGCACATACCAGCTAATGAAGAAGGGAAGGCCCAGGTAGGCTGAATAATCATGTAAAGCCTTGTTACTAGGAGCCAGGAGGCCTGGATTATAGTTTGGGTTCTGTCACTAAGTAGCTGTGTGACGTTGGGCAGCTTTCTTGACCTCTCTGATACTCAGTTTCCTAATTTGTAAAAGGATGAGATTGAATTCCATAGCCTCTAAGGACCCTTCTGACTGATGACCTCTGGTTTTATGAAGTCTTAAAATCCTGATTATAAATTTGCCATGGGAAAGGATTATTTACATATGGCAGCACCTCTCCAATTTCTTTAGACCCTTTTCCTTAGCCTCCACATTCAATCACTTTCCCTTTCCACTTCCCCTGCTGCTACCCTAATACTAGTCCTCAGTTGGGGAGTCATGGAGGGAGAACTTCTATCCATCCAGGCTCCCGTATCCAAGATTCCAGGAGACTTGCTTGAGTGGTTAAGAAGGGTATGCTCCTTTATTTCTAGCTTGGGAAACTGGAGGCATCAAGGGAGGGAGTTCTGTTGAGTAGGAGCCAGTTGTACTGAGCAGAAATGGCAAGAAAACCATGCCAAGCATCAAGGAGGATTTTATGGGGATAAATCATGTCAAATCTTACCTCTGGCCTCAAAAACTAAGCTTCCCAAGTACAAGATGGGGGTGGAGAGGTTATATATTTTTTCCCCAAAAGATCTAGGGGTTTTAATAGTCCCTTCCAACTCAGAGATTCAGTGATTCTGACAGCAAGTACAAAGGTCAGGGGTCAGGAAATGATGTTCAGATGAGATCAGAGAGAGGGAGGGGAAGAGAAGAGGGAGATAAAGGTAGGGAAAGAGGAAGGAAAAGGAGGGAGGGAAAGAGAGAGAGGGAGGGAGAGACGCAGAGAGAGACAAGAATAGGAAGAAAAAGAGATGACAGAAAGACACAGAGAGAAAAGAGAAAGAGGGAGGGAGAGGTAAGAAGAGAGGTAGAAAAGGAGGGAGGGAGAGACACAGAAAGAGACAAAAATGGGGAGAAAAGTACATGACAGAAAGAAAGAGAGAGAAAAGAGAAAGAGGGGAAAGAGATGGAGGGGAAGAAGGAGAGAAATAGAGGGGAGAGGGAGGGAGAGACAGAGAAGGAGAAAAGAGAGATGTGAGAGAGAGATGGGGGGAGTGCTTTTAATAAGTGCTTACTATGTGCCAGGAACTGTGCTAACCATAATCAGAGTGAACATTTCTATAGTGCTTTCAGGTTTGCTATGTACTTTTCAAATATTACCTCATTTGTTCCTCAAAACAACTCTGGAGGGAAGTGCTATTTTTATCCTCTTTTCAGAGAAGCAGGGACTGAGACTTGAGAGAAGTCAGGTGATTTGCCCAGAATCCTCTAGGTGAGGCTGTGCCCTCCAGGAGCTCCCATTCCTATGGCAGGTGGGGCTGGGCAGAGTGTCCAGGGGAGCAGCACAGGGTGGGGCAGAAGAAGGCTGCTGACAAGGGGATGGAAGAAGAAGGCCAGTGAGTGAGTGAGCCAAGCTGGGAGCGGAATGGGCTGAGCAGGGGCCACTCCTACAAAGGCAATCTGGTCTAGGGCAGGGATATCTTGGCAGAATGAAAGGGAACATTTAGAAGGCCAAGGACAGGTAATGGGACCTGAACTCAGGGCCAGTAGTAGTAACAGAAAGGCACAGCTGGAAGAATTATTTCACATATAAAATCCACAGGATTTGGCAGCTAGATAGTGGGTGAGAGAAAAAGTTCAAGAAGACTTTCATCCAGTTTTGAACCTGGATGATTAAGAGGAAGGTATTGTACTCAAGAGAAATCGGGAACTGGGAGGAAAGATACATTGGAGAGATTAGATTAGAGGGATAGATTGGGGTGGTTAGATGGATAGAGCACTCATCCTGAAGTCAGGAAGAGTCATCTCCCTGGGTTCAAATTTGGCCTCAGACACTTCCTAACTGTTACCCTAGGCAAGTCACATCACCTTGTTTGCCTCTGTTTCCTCATCTGTAAAATGAGCTGGAGAAGGAAATGACAAACCACTTCAGTATCTCTGCAAAGAAAACCCCAACTGAGGTCATGAAGTGTTGGACATGACTGAAAAATGGCTGACCAACGACAACCTAGATTGGGTGAAAGGACAAAAATTAGCCCAATTTGGGACATGTTAAGTTTCAATCAAGTGGAAATGGTGGCCTGGAGCACAGGGCAGCAGGAAGTAGCTATGGATTTGACAACCATCGACTTAGAGGTGATCACAGAAATCCTAAAAGTGGATGAGATCACTCAGTGAGGGAATCTAGAAAGAGAGAGAAGCAACCTGCAGAAGGAGCCTTCTGAGAACATCCACACTTAGGTGGTATGGTGTGGAAAATTAATCAGGGAAGGGAAGTAAAAAAGCAGAGAGGAAGAAAAAGAATCAAGAAAAGACTTGTCTATTCCAACCCGGACCTTCCCTCACATCTGTTTTCCTTCCTCTTCTATGGAGTAATTTCCCATTCCCCTGCTCAAGAACTTTCACTAGCTCCCTATTGTCTGTGGGATAAATGACAGCCCCCTCAGCTGGGCCTCTGTAGCCCTTCACAGTCGTGTCCTTGGTGTTTCAGCCAAACTGGGTCTTCCCTGATGTTTCCCCAAACATATATTCCATCATCTGCCTTTGTGACATTATATAGACTGTGCCCCACACTTGGAATGTACCCCTTCTCATCTCCATCTCTTCAAACTGTACCTTGTGTCATGGTTCAGCTGCAGCACCACCTCCTATGGGAAGCCTTCCCTGATTCCTTTAGGTGCTCATGTTCACACCTGCCTTCTCAGATGATTCTGTGAACATGGAGTTGGAGTCCCCAGTAGAATGTAAGCTTCTTGAGGGCAAGCACTTTTAGGTTTTTGTCTGCAGCCTCAGCCTCTAGCACATAGCAGGTGCTTGATGGGATTTGGAAGCAAGTCTTCCTGATTCCGGGTCAGGTATGCTATCCACTGCTCCTCATTGCCAGCCCACCTTTTTGAAAATTCAGCCTGATATGATCTACCATAAGGATTGGAGTTTAAAGAAAAAAAATATTTTTTCCCAAAGGAGAAAGAAAGAGGGGTTGGTAAGAGCCATTATCTCTTGGAGGGGGCTGGAAGCATCCTTCATCTTTAGGTGCCACCTATCCTGGAGAATATGATTCATCTCCTCCCACAATGCCTTGTATCACCCTCTTGAGTGATGGAAGAAGATGACTAAGCATTTCGGGGACAAATGCAGAGCAGTGCCAGGCTGGATCATATACACTCTGAGGTTGTTCTGATACAAATGTGACAGACGGTTCAGGGCACCCTCTCCCAGAGCAGAAAACAGATGAACCTTTCTCTTTCTGTAGGAAGCAGCAATTTTCAACACATAAGTCTTAGGCAGCCCAAGCAAGAGGACACAGGTCTGCATTAACCCAGAAAGTTTTCACTCGGTTTTTCCAAGGTCTATTAACAATGAAGATTCATCTCTGGCCATGGTGCTTTGAAGGCCATTGAAAAATGGCTCTCTGGGATGTTCTTGACTTTCCACAGGAAGCAAAAGCAGAGATCCTAGAGCTGACTCCATCAGCTTTTCAATAATCTGGGCTGCTCTGTGACAGTCACCATCAGAGCTGATTATGGCCAAAGGAGCATTTAGTTACCTCTCGGACAGATAGCAACACCCTCTCTTCACATCGGTTTAGCTGACTTCAGTTTTATGGATCACTCTTGTTCTTCCATCACACTTATTTCTCACTATCTTTCTATCCCCCAATTCCTATGCACTAATCCTCCCCTTAAACCAAAGTATTTTTTTAAAGAAAGGAGACAAAAAAAAACAGTTCAGCAAAACCAACACCCATAGTCCTCCACCTCACCAATAACTTTTTCTCATTTCTTCTTCAGGGCCATGCTTGGATACTGTAATTAATTATAAGAGTAACATGTATGTAATGACTTCAGGTTAGCAAATCCCTTTACAGATTTTATCTCATCTGATTCTTACCTACCAGTGAGGTAGGTATTATTATTCCCTCTCCCCCCCCCCAGTTTTACAGATGAAGAAACTGAAGCTAAGAGAGGGTCAGTGACTTTCCCAGGTTCACACAACTAATAAGTATCTGAAGCAAGATTCAAACGTCGGTCTTTCCTACTCCAAATCCAGCATTTTCTCTATGCTGTTAGACTTCAGATTAGATAGTATTCGGTCTCATCATATTGTTCTTTGGATTTACATTATTATAATCATTATGTCTCTTTTTTTCTCTGATTCTTTCCATGTTTTTCTGAATTCCTCATATTCATCATTTCTTATAGAGAATTAATATCATATCACATTTCACATCCCACTATTTATTTGGCCATTTTCCCAGTCAGTAGGCACTCCCCTTTGTTGCTGGTTCCTTGTTACTTTTCTTTTTTACTATAGGCCTCTGTGGGATCTATACCTAGCAGTGGGATTTCTGGGTCAAAAGGTGAAAGGAGTATGTATTTCTTCATCTCCTTTTTATACTTAATTAAAAATTATTTTCCAGAAGAATCGGTTAATTCACAGCCCCACAAGCTGAAGATTGGTGTGCCTGTATCCTTACAGCCACCCCCCATAGACTATTATCATCTTTTGCCATCTCTTCTTTCATCTTAAAAGGCTTGGTGGTAAATCTTGTGCCTTTGCCTTATGGACTTTTTTTTCCTTTGTTCCACCTTGTTTCTGGACCATGTCCCCACTTCCCCCAGCCCCAACCTCAGTTTACAGGGAATAGCTCAGGCTCAGAACCAAGATATGTTTCTGGTTTGCCAGAAGCCTCCTGTTAATTTCCCCCATGTTCTTATAAATCCAATTAAAAGCCAAGGCTCCAATCACATGAAAATGACTGGCTTTGTTATCTACCAGCCAGCCATCCAGCTGTTCACAATATTAGTGTTAATACATTTCATGTACTATAGCATCCTTGAATGTTCTTTGCAGGCTCTTTCAGCTATATAAGCAGTTAATTACTTGGGGGGGGTGCTGCTTATGGCAGCCTGGCTTCCTGTCTATCCTCTCTCTTCCGCTCACACAGCCCCTCAAATACATAAATCCTGATGCACATGAGTCATTGTGGTATGTGAGAGCAGTTTTTCCTTCCTCAGGAAACAAGTCAGGCACCAGAATGAAGTGAAATTTGCTTCTGTAAAGCACTTCTAAGGGACCTTCACCAATCTCACCTGTTTGGATCACCGTCCATCTACTTAGACATTTCCATCCAGGTGTCCTTTTGGCCCCTTGATACAAATTTTAGTACGACACATTGCTAAGGACTGTGGAGACTCCAGCAAATAAGAGGAAAGTGAAACAACTTTTAAGAGACTTAATTGCTTGACTCTTTTTCTGAATGTTAACAATAGGTGTAGGTGCTGAAATCAGAAGATACGGCTCACCTGTCTCTAAGTGGTCCAGGGAGCACCTCATTTGACAGCAATCGGCAATCATGTTTAATGCAAAATAGTGCATCCTATCATAGTAGATAGAATGATGTTTGCAGTTAGGATGACCAGTCTCTCACACTTAGTGGTCATGTGACTGTGGAAAAGTAATCTAACCTCGCTGGGCCTCACACAACTCACCAAGACTCATCTATTAAGTTATAGACAGGTTGTGATCTCCCTCAATTAAAGGAGTTCCCACTTCATGTTGATGGCAGATTTTTTCATCTTCGAAATAAGGTAAGAGGCAGGATATTTGAGTCCTAACTCCCAGCCCTTTAATAAGTAGAGCAAACCAAATCTGATCATTTCTGGAGAGAAGATGAATATGGAATTCTACAATGTTTGTCAGTTATTTGTTGCTTTGTACCAGCTGATGTTTCTACAACTTGCTATTACATCTTATTCCATCAGAGAATCCCTCGTTACACTTGAAACTCTTGATTTGCTATGATTTCTTTATTAACATGACATTCTTCCTCTAGCTCTTTGATTAGGTCTAATCCTACTGATCTGTGTGTAGACTTATTTCCCCCTGATCTCAGCAGCTTCCTTCCCCTCTCTGCAGACACACACCCAAGAGTCAAGTCAACTAACAATTAAGTGCCTACTATGGGCTAAGCCAAAACACCACAGGGCATTTGTTAAGTTACAGTGTAAAGATCCTTGGTCTTGGGCAGCTAGTTGGTGCAGTGAATAGAGCACTGGTCCTGGAGTCAGGAGGACCTGAGTTCAAAACCAGCCTCAGACACTTAACACAAAAACTAGCCATGTGACCTTGGGCAAGTCACTTAATCCCAATTGTCCCTCCAAAAAGCAAAAAAAAAAAGTTCCTTGGTCTTTTTGAGAGTTGTAAGTCCTGGGCGCTGGCCCTGATTCTGCCCTTCTGTGTGAACTTGGGTGAGTCACTACATTTCTTGGGCCCTCATTTCCCCATCAGTAAAATGAGAGACCAGATCACCTCTACAGTCTCTTTCCACCATAAAATTCCTTGGGTCTTTGAGGGTTTTTTCACACTTATTCAAAGATCATGACCAAGGAAACAAATACATATGACATCTTTACAGAAGAAATATTTTCAGCAGGACCAGGTTACCACTTGCCCCTGTCAGTGAGCCCTAGAAGAGCATTGCTCCAAGGGACAGTGTTCCTGTGTTTTTCCCACCTCTCTACCAGGCTGGGCAACTCCCATCTCTCTTTTCTAGACCTAAATTTAAGGGGAAAGGCCAGCAGAAGATTTAAAAAGCATAGAATGAAAAAGAGTGACCTATCATTTGCATGAAAGACCTTGTATCAAATATTGAAGAACATTTATTTCATTGTGGAAAAACAATTTAGCAAATCAAGGCCCTTAGCCAGCTTCCTCCACAGCTGTTACTGCTTGTTCACCTGAGAAGGGCCCCAGTGATTGTTGACAGTAATGGTTCATCAGAAATAAATGGAAGTTTTTTAAAAACACAGCAACTCATCTGCAAAGGCAATAAAGCGCCTAGGTGGGGGTGGGGGCAGGTTAGAAGGGCAAATAAGCAGTTTCCCAGAATAATCTCACAGTCCAGGGAAGGTGAAAAAGGTTTTCAGAACGGGGTTGCCAACATCTGGGGAATCAGAAGGAGGTCTTAGGACATGAGGGGCTGTCTAGCTTCAAGCACAGAGCAAATACTCTCTGCTAGAGAAAGGCTACAAACTGGGTGACTTGTCAGGAGAAATTGAGTGGGCTGTGCTCGAGCTAATCAGCATCCCCCATATGAAACTTCCAAGATGCTTTTAAAATAATGCGTGAAGTACCCAGTCCGTGATTCTCAATGACAGCCTGCTCAGCAACAACTTTGACACAGGATAAAATAGGATTTTGCAGAGGAATTAAATGAGAGATTGAAGAGATAGACTCTAAATGTCCTGATTATGTAGAGGAAAAAAAGTAAGATTTGTGGATGGAAATGGAAAGCATATGCAGCACTTAGGAGCAAAAAGTCCGAAAAGGCAGCAGTGAGAATTCCCGCTGATGAATATTCTTCAGGACTGACAAGCATTTGAGTCAAGTGCATGATGAATTTGGGTTCAGATCAATCCCGCCAAAAATCAGTAGGCAAGAAAGTTAGTTTAGAAATATAAGTAGACATCAGCGATTACTAATGGGATATTTTGGCCCCAGTTTCCACTGGCCAAGTGATTTATCCTCTCTCACTCCTCACTCTGGTAATCTCCTAAGTCATTCATAGCCTCAATAGAGGCTAAATGGAAACTTTACAAGATTTAGGTGAAAAATGCAAGCTATCCAGGGTATATCTATGATGATGATCTTTTCCATCATTAAGAACTCCGTGTTTACTGATAACTCAAGCCCTGCTGCAGATCTACGGCCTGAATTGTACAGTAGGGAACCCTAAATCTTAAATCCCAGTGGAAACCTGCCCCAGTCTACATGCCATTTCTGATCACTGCTGTGTCTCCCACAGATCTATTTCCCTGTCAAAGGAGCTGGTGAATTGCTCATTTGAGAGCTCCCTTAACTCTATGCTCCCTAACTTATAGTCACCCAAAGAGAGAATTTTTTTTCCAAAAAATTTCATCTGTTCTTCCAGACCTTGGCACTCTGGGTGATTAGGATGACAGTGAAAGTGATGGGAAAGGAAGTAAGAGCAGGGCATTGATCCAGAAACTCATCCTGGGTCTGATATGATTGACCCTTCATATCAGGACTCAAGTTGTCTTTCTTTCTGACTCCCTAAGGCCTAGCCTAAGCTGTCCATCTGCTCCAGCTATCCCCCGTCTGGGTCATGTTTTCTGTTAGGAATTTGCCTGCTTAGTCATGATATGGTGGACATAGTGACTACCCTCCCCATCAACCCACAAAGAAGGAGGGTACAAAAGGATCTTGCCTAAGTAACTTTCTAGCTTTAAGAAAAGGGGGAGGAACAGGAAGAATATATGATTCTTATCCTTCTCCCACGCTTCAGAAAGAACATTTTTTGTGGAAAGATAGAAACATTCCTCCCCATTGCTTTGGGTTGACCAGATTAAGGGGCACGTTTCTATCCAGGAAAATACAGGGAAAGATCCCCCTGATTCAAAACTGACTTGTCTATTGGAACAGGGTTGGGGGGGGGCAGAGATAAAGATGGAATTCTTACTGACTTTCAGATCTGGCAGAGCTTGAAATATAGAAGATAAGATATTGTCTTCTCTTATCTTTAGGGGGAGGAGCTGAGAGTTAGGCCTGAGGACTGGCAGGAGATTTGATTTGACTAAGAAGAATAGATAGGACTTTAAGACACAGATCTTGGGTCTCTTCTCTGTCCAATGGGCAGAGCTATGAGCTCTACCTTGAGTCTTTTGCTCCTCTGTACAGCAAGCCCCTCTGGGATGAGGACAAGTTTCAACTGCTAAGCTGTTGCCATCTTTTCAGGCATAGTTGTGTGCTTCTTGTTTGGGAAATTATTATGAGGAATTCTATTTTCATGATTTAGGAGTCATGTTTTCTGTCTTTCTGCTAAGACTGAAATTTCCTTCTATAGTCTTATCTATGTGTTTGGTAATAGTTCTCAGTAAATTCTCTCTCTCATTCTCTGTCTCTCATTACTGTAACAATTCAGTCAGCTAGATACACTACTAGACGCTACCAACAAGGATTCCTGGGTGAAAAGAGTCCCAGCCGTCAACAGATTCGGGGTATAGCAATCATGTTAACAGTATTACAGCTGCCATTCAGGTAGTGCTTGCTATGTGCCAAACAATGTGTGTGCTAAGTGCTTTATAATTTTTATCTCATTTGTTCTGCACAATAACCCTGGGGTGTAGGTGCCCCATTTTATTGATGAGAATATTGAGGCCGACAGAGGTTACACAGTGTCTGAAGCTGAATTTGAATTCAAGTCTTCTTGACTCTAGGCCTGGTGCTCTATCCACTGTGGCACCACCTAGCTGTGAGTAAACAGATAAAGAAATTAGGGCAATCTCTCTATACCTCTTTATCTGTGTGCCTTTATTCATGCCATTTCTCTCATCAGAAATATCCTTGGGGAAGTGGGGGGGGCAGTTATGGGTATAGAATGTGACATAAATTTAAACATTGGTTGATTTTGCTTAACTGTTTTTTTCTTTGTTAGGGGATGGGCATGGGGGGTGGAGATGGAATCAGGATACATCCAGAAATGACTTATAGTCAAACAAAATCATAGATAATTTCTCAAAATAAAAATGCAAAAAATGCTTTTCCTGTGGCTCGCTACCAATCCAAAACCTACTACTTCTTTGAAGTTCCAACAAGATTTCCATAGTTACTTTTCCTTTGGCAATTATGGCTGTAGTCTATATGTATGTGAGAATTGGGATCTGGTTACTTTATTTGTAAGCCTTGTGTCCTCCACAAGGCACTAAGTTCCTTGAGGGGAGGGGCAGTTCATCAGATCATAGAGCTGAGCTCAAGGGGATCTTGGGGGCCCCTGAGTCCAACTCCTCAGTTTATAGCTGAGGAAACAAACCTAGAGAATTGTGGTGACTTACCTGGTGTCATTCAGATAGTAAGGTTCAGAGGGGATTTGAACTCATCTTCCTGACTCCAGGTCCATTGCTACACTTAATTTCACTTTCTTTGTGTCTCCTATAACACCTAGTCCTGGAGGTAATTCTAGCAATCAACCAAAAATTATTTCTTGAGCAGCCATTCTATGTCTAGCACTATGCCAGGCACTAGGGCATACAGAATAAATCAGTGTACAGGTTACGTTTGCTACGTGTAGTAGAGTTTTAATAAATGTTAGTGAATGAATTTGGAAGGAAGGATTATGGATCTGTCTTAGGGTTGGGAAAAATTACTTGGGGCCTCTAGATGGAAGAACCACTTTTGCTATAACATAATTTTTGATATATTCTATGATACTTTGAAAACAAACAGGTACCAGTTTCCAAGCTGATTTTGCAGTAATTCTCCCTTATGCATTCTATGCCCCAGCTAAACTGGCCTCTGATATTCCCTGTCCACAGAAATTCCATCTCCTGCCTCTGGGCTTTTGCAAAAGGTGTCTGTCCATCCTCCTCACCTTTGTCTCCTGGAATCCTCACTTCCCTTTAACATTCAGATCTGGCGCTCCTCCTTCAAGCGGCCCTCCTGCCCTTCCCAGTAGCTAGTGGCCGTCCTCTGAAATGACTTGGCATTCATCTTGTATATAATTAGGAATTACTTATATGTTATTCTCCCCCCCCCCCTACAGAAAGGAAACTCCTTGAGGGGAGGGCCTGCTTTATTTGTGTTTTTTGTGTCCCTAGCAACCATGTAGCACAGAGTAGGCCACCTAATAAAAGCTAGCTGAATTGAATCAAGCAGTTATCACTAAATTAGCCCCATTACAGACCAGTAATTATCGGTACTCCAAAGGTGCCTCCATAGGCTGCATAAATAAACAAAATCTTCCTGTGTTTAATAAGATTGAACATTAATGGGATAGGAGGCCAGTTAATGTTGACCTAGCCCAAAAGCTGAACATCAGTCAGCACGTGGACTCCCCTCATAGCTCTCTGGCCTGCATCTCTTTTTCTTTTTTTTTGCATCTTAAAAGTCATATTCTGGACCTTGGCATTTTTAAAGGTTCCATAAGTTTGGAGGAGTAAAAAAGTTGTCCTGGCCAGCTGTTTTTATAGCTCCTGTCTTCTAGCTGGCTCTAAATAATAATAACAGAAAGGGAATGTATTCTATTATTTACAGATACTGTCAAACCTTGTGCACAGAATTGCTTCTGCGTGTTCTAGCACTTGTCTCTTGCTTTCAGAGAGTTTAAATAATCTTATACCCACTCCAGGGCTCCTGACTCTCCCAACCCACTTGGCTTTCATTTTTTACTAAGTGTAAATTGAATATGTTCCTTTCTTCTCTAACAACTTTCCCAGTTTTTACAGTTACATTTTGAGAAAGAGCAGAAATGCAAAAATCTTCACATTGCAATCACATCTGCTAACGTATGATTCTGCCATTGTGGAATGAAAATAGGGTGTTCTGTTATTTAATTACCGAGAGTTCTGAATATTGACTGTCTGCAGCCAAGGATATTGGGCAGGAAGGCCTCTGATACCTAATAATTCATATAGCTCTTTGGTGATTTAGAGGTATTTCTAAGGAATTAGCTATTTTAAGATCTATTTTTATGTTATAAACCGAATAATTCCCTAGGAAAAAAAATGCATTTAAACTGGCTACAAGTTGTGCAAATATATATGGCAATACCCTTCATAAAAGCCCCAGCGAGTATCTGGGCCCTGGCTTGCTGAAAGTTAGAAAGGTTTCTTGGAAGACACTGCTAAGCACATTTCCCTGGAGATGTCCCTAGTGGCTGAGCTCTGGACCTGGGTGAAATCGATTCTGAGGAGCTTGGAGGGAGACGAAATAGGGGTGCTGGAGATGTCCATGCCCAGAAGCCTGGCTACTAAGGAAGGCCCCTGCTGCAGCCTGGAGTGACATGAGCTGCTGCTGAGCCTCACTAGCCAACCAGAGTGGATTAGCATTTCATTGTGGAGTTACTCAGCCATTCTACTCAAATACCATTAGAAATGCTCATATAATGCTCTCTTCGGAAACAATGGTGAGGACGTATTGACAAGTATTGGCTTGCTAATAAGTTTAAAGATGACTTTTGAAAGCCTGGCACATTTCCTGTTCCCATTGGCACCCCCTAAGATGTAAGCACTATTGATGTTTGTTCATTAGTACTGAGATGACTAGCTGAGTCTAAGAGATGAGAGAAGGTATGGGAGCTGAAAGTGAAGGACAGTGCTGGAGAGAATATGAACCAGGTTGCCACAGATGGGGATGGCTTTTGTGAAGAGACAATCTTCTAGGCAGAGTTCTCAGGTGCCATTAATCCCATGCTTTGAGTTTGAGGAATAATGAATGCAATGAGAATATCCTGAGAGACCGGCTTTCCTCTTTGGACTGCGCTGCATCTGTGAGATTTGCACAAACATGAGAATAAGCAATAAACCGAAAATCCAGAGGCAGCCACCCGCAGCCAGTCTCTAGGCACCTGCAGCTTTCCATGAGAAGGCTTCTCCAAAGCAGGCTGGCATCTTTTCAGGTGCCTCACCTTCTGCAGACCATAAACCCCAAAAGGTTCTCCCAGGAGTAGCCAAGGATCATGAGAATGGCCAGGCTTACTCCAAGCAACTAAGCCAATCCTGGGGTTCAAGTATGGTCATATCACTTCCTTCTGGTTCTGTTATGAATTCCATGCTTCTGTGCAGCAAATGGAGAGCCAGAAATCAACACATTTTGTATTATCTTGTTTGTTTTGTTATTTGGGATACATTTACTGTTACGACATATTATCATTTATAGTCCATGGCTTCCAATGACTTGAGCTATCTTTCTGGTTACTTCTCTAGTCTCCCAGAATCCCATCCCATATTGGATAAATAAATCATGTGTATACATATCACTTCTACCTCTCCCACATATTGCCCATCCTGCACATAGGTGCTGAAGTGATATTCCTAAATCAGAGTTCCTGACCACATCACCTATTCTCCTGATGAAAAAGCTTCTGGGACTTCCTGTTGTCTGTAGGAGAAAATGAATACTCTTCTGTTAGGCATTTAAAGCCCTTCCCAATCTGGGTCTGACTTTCCTGATTGATTTCACATTATTCCTCCTCACACATTCTCCATCCTGCTCCTTGAGGGCAGGATCTGTTTCCTTTTTGCCTTCCTATCCCCAGGACATGCCACAGTACCTGGCAAATAGGAAGTGATTAATAAATGTTTGATGATTGATTGATCCCAGTCAAACTGCCTGCTTGATGTATCTTGAATATCATATCCCATCTGCCATCTCTGTTCCATTATTCAGGCTGTCCCCAGGCTTGTAAGGCTCTCCCTTCCCACCTCTCAATCCTTCAGTCCATTCAGAGTTCACCTCACATACCCTCTCCTATCCAGCCTTTTCTGATCTCCCCATATTTTTTTAGCACTCTCCTGAAATTCCTTTGTATTCACTTACACCTCCAATATGGAGGCTCCTCAAGGTCAAGAACTGCTTCTCATTTTGTTTTTTGTATCCCCTCAGTGCATGGTGCGGCATTTGGTACATAATAAGTGTTCAATAAAGGTATGGTGAACTGAAAATATGATAGTAGGAGCCCACCTGTAGTCAGCCTAGATACACATCAGGATGACTGGAGATGGCCCCAGATAAGGTAGAAAACCTTGGCTATAACTTCAGTTTGCCTATAAATGTTTAACAACCAGCTCTGGGGAGTACATGACATGCACACACACTTTTATAAATTAACATTTTCTCCATCACTTTGTAAAGTCTAGACAATCAACAACCACCACCACCAAGCCCTGATTAGTAGCCCTACTAATAGAGCTCTCCTTTTGTAAATTTCTGAACAGTTGTCTCTCCTGAAGTCCTTTTAACTGGCTCCAATATACCCCTGTTTGAAAAGCATCTGGACTTTCCTTGGGAGACAAGATCAGAGAAGAGGAGAGCTGGGAAGGCAGGAGTCTATGAGAGTGGTATAGAGGGATTGAACTAGGGTCACAATCTCAAGAATAGAAAGGGAGAAATAATTCTAGAGATATCCCAGAGAGAGAATCCATATGACCTGGTGACTTGTTGGCTCCCTGGAATCCAGGCTTCTCTAAAGGTATCTCAGATCACATTAGTAGTTGTTTTGTTTTGTCTTGCGATACCATACTGTTGATGAATATTAAGCTTGAAGTCCATGAATACTTGTGTATCTTTTTCTTATCATGCCAAGAAATAGGGAGTTCCCTATTGCTTCTATGATGAAATGCAAACTCCTCAGTGTTCCATTTTAAGAACCTTCACAATCTGACCCAATCCCTCCTTCCCAGCCTTGTTTAATATTTTTTTTTTCAAGCACTCTGTGTTCCAGCCAAGCTGGCTTATTTGCTGTGGCCCTCTCTGTGTTTGTCATCTGGGGACCTTCTGTATTTCTCCAAGCCCTTCTCTAGCCTTCCTCATTTCTGATATCAGATCCCTTATGTTCTTTCAATACTTGGCTCAGTTTCTAGTCTTTCCATGAAGCCTGCCCTAAGGTGCTTCCTGTTTAGTCCTCTCTGTACTTTGAAATGTCTATTTATCCTTACACTTATTTATCTATACATCCTAAGCTCCAAGAAGACTTCAAGTTCCTTGAAGGCAGAAGCTTTTGTTCATTTTTACCTGTTTCCTCAGCGCCTAGCTTAGGACCTTTACACACTGTGTATGGACATAGCGTATGGCAATTGAATTACATTTGTTGAAACAAATTTCTTTTTTGACACGTTTAATCAGTGAAGGGGAGGAACAGTTGGTAATGGGATAAGGTGAAGGGCAGGGTCAAGGGAAAGTCAAGATATTGACAACATGAGCATGTTTCTAAGCAGGGCTCAGATTCGAGATGTATTGGCTCAGACGGAGGGGTGATAACCGGAGTAAGGTCTGAGAAGAGCTAAGAGACAATGAAATCTCGGAAGCAAGGAGACTTTTAGTAGGGATAGCTCATCTTTTCTTTTTCTACAGAAGGGAAGGGAAGGAGTGAAAGGATGAAGAAGCTGAGGAAAGTTCAAGAAATAGAGGTGGAAAACAGAGGATGTTCATGTCAGATGGTCTCAGTTTTAGTGAAGTAGGAGTTTGTGCAAGGCAGAGAATGGAGGGATAGCACTGTTTTTACTTTGCTTAAAATTCCTCTTGTATTCCTTGCCCTCTTCTCTGCCAGAGAGCCACCCCTTATAACAAAGGATTTTAAAAAGAAAGAGAAAGTAGAGGGGGAAAAATCAGCAAAGCTAATCATTATATTACTCCCCCCCCAAAAAAAAAAACCCTGATAATATATGTAATGTGCCACTCTCAGGAACTTTCCATGTCTGCAAAGGAATTAAGGGAAATGTCTTCCATTGTCTCTTTGGGGCCTAGCTTATTATTTGCAATTTTCCAACATTCCTCTTCAACTGCTTTATGGTTTCAGTTTTTTTACATTGTTGTAGTCATTGTATATATTATTCCTTGGTTCTGCTGATTTTACTTTGCATCATTCATGTAAATCTGTCCATGCTTCTCTGTAGTCATCATATTGGCCATTTCTTACAAGCACATCGCATTCGTGTCTCAGAGTGAATGTAAATAGGAATTGTTTCTGTTTTGGTCAGAAACCCTGTGGGTCTTCCCCTCCCTGTTTGATTTTCTTGACAGCTCCCCCCTCAAGCTAGTTGTTAAACATTTACCAGCAAACTGAGGTTACAGCCATGTATCATATTATATCATATTACTGTCCTGAAAGCATTATGTATTCCTGTCAAAGTGGACAAGTGTTTGGGTTCTGTCTTCCTTAAGCTGTTCCCTAATATTTGGAATGCCTTCTACCACCTGGTCTCCAAGTACTAAATACCTACTCAACCCTCAAAAGCCCCTTCCTCCATGGAACCTTCTCTGATTCAGCCCACTTGGTAACAGTTTCTTCCTATTTGCCACTCCTGCCCCTCAGACCTCTCATAGCTCAGGGCTGTACAACTTTCTGATTCATTTCTCATGTAATATTATATATTCTAACATTCTTTGTTGCTGTCTTCTACACACCACACATAAACTCCAGCAAAATCTTAAAGTTCAAGATAAGGCATGGGATACTGAGGTCCTTTCTAGAGCTGAACTTCCAAGCATTCAAACTCCACTGCAGAGAGGGCAACTTGGATGGACACCAAACACGTTTACCAAAAAGATTATTTTACAGAGAACACGCATAAGGTAAGCACTCACATGGTAGTCAGAAGAAAATGCCATAAGGACACTCTCAAGGAATCTCTGAAGAACTTTACTATTGACTATGAGATATAGGAAATGCTGGCACTGGATTGTCCAACATAGTGTGCCCATATCAAAGAAATTGTTGTCTTCCAAGAGCAAAGCAGAATGGAAGATGCACAAAGGAAACGTGAGCTGTGCAGATACAGAGTGGCTTCCACTCTAAATGTTATATGTAAGGGACTCCTTGTGCTTATCAGTGTTCTAAGTGCCTTCTGAACTCATACTGGACCAATCAGCCACAGCTGAACACATCATACCCCGACTCCAGTCCTGTGTTGTGATTGGTATTCTTTGAAAGGAAAGGATGAACAGCAACAGCATCTTCAAAGGCTGCTGAGGGAGTTAAAGTGAAACAGGACCTGACAACAGACTGGTTCTCTTCTGAGGGCTTTAAGAGGAGAAAGAGAAGAGAGGGTAAAAGGAATACACTCATTTAAAAAACAGGAAGAATGGAGTGGAATTTACTACTTCTCATACCTGGAGTATGTGAGAAGAGTCTATAAACATGGAGAAAAGTATAAAAAATGGATTGAACGCACACAGTTTGATGTAGAAATAAATCAAATTCAACGGGGAAGCAAGCAGGGATAGGGAGGGCGAGGAGTTAAGAGGAAGAATAATACAAGTGAGGGAATAACTACCAGCAAAAAAAAATTCTTGTTACTGAATGGGGAGGGAACTGGAACTAAATAGGCATTTATCATTTAGGGAGTGTCTGAACCAATTGTGATACACAGCTCTAATGGAATAATACTGTGCCATAAACAATGACAAAAGAAATAACTGTAGAGAATCCTGGGTAGTATAAACTGATACAGAAGCAGGGGAACAACCAATACAAGGACAACAAGTGAAGAAAAACAACTTTTGAAAGACTTGAGGACCCTGACAACTGCAGTGATCTGCATGTGTCCAGAGGACCTATGAGGAAGCATATTGCCCACCTCCTAATGGAGAGGCGATGACTCAAGGTGTAAAGACATGTTTTGGCCATGGCTTCTATGTGTATCTGTTTTTCTCAACTGTGTTGATTTGTTATGGGGATATTTCTTTGTCTTTCTCTTAGTTTTAGTGGGGAAGAGAGAAATGGTGATGTAAAAAAAAAGGTTATTGAAAAAAAAACCATTAAATTCACAGAAAGGACCAGAAGGAAATTCACAATGAAGCACAAAAAGGAGAGTTTTGACAGTACATGTAGAATTGTTATATCCTTTTAAAAAAAATCAGTATTAAATGCAAATTCACAGTTTCATATACAGTCCTCTATTTCCTGCCACATATATAAAAATGCTCTTTTTGGGTGTTGAAGTTCAGAATATTTTTTTAAAGGCACAACCTCCACAAATAAGGAGATGATAGTCCTTATCTCATCCTTGATCATACCACAACTAGAGGGAAATGCACTATAAAAGAAATTGTTAAGCTGGAGAGTGACCAAAGGGAGGCAGCTAGGAAACTGAGAGGTTTTGAGTCTATGCCATATATGGTTTGGTTGAGAGAACTTGGGATGTTGTCAAGGTCGGAGAAGAGAAGATTCCATTAGTTAGATACAATAACTGTCATCAGGAAATTGAAGGGCTGTTATGTTGAAAAAGTATGAAATTTGCTTTGTTTAGGCTAGTGAGCAGAACTGGAAGCAGTGGGTAGAATTTGCAAAGAGGACAGTTTAGGCCTAATGTCAGAAAAAAAAATTTCTGACAATTTGGACTGTCCACAGTAGAATGGCTTATCATAGAAGGGAGCAGATTTCTCCTCATTGCAAAGGCTGGATGGTCACTTATCAGGTAAGTTATAATAGGGATTCTTTTTTAGATATGCATTGGACAAGAAGGCTCCTGAAATCTATGAGTCTGATTTTGTAATTCTCTGCCACTCATTGCTGTCACTATGTCACCATCTCCCCACTGACCCATCCTCTTCAGTATTAGTGGGAGGGGAGAGGAACAGGACATGCTTTCTTTTACTTAAGTTACCCAAAATAGATGGGGGGGAGGGTAAATATTCCAGTGTTGATTACACAATCTACACATACACAGTTCAAACAAATCAAAGCTTAATTTGAGTCTTCAGGACTAGACTCCAGTCTGGTTTCCAAATTTCTAACTCTAATCTCAATTTCATTCAGAAACTGGAGGGTGCGACCATGTGACCATGAGTTATTTGAATGTACTGTTGGAAGTGGGTTCTGCTTAGGGACACTTGGAGGGACTCCTATGAACTCATGCCAAGTGAACTGAGCAGAACCAGGAAGAAATATGTGCACAATGAACATTACAATGTAATAGAAAGCAACTTTGAAAGCCATCAGAACTCCAAGCAATACCATACCTAACAACTTTATCAATGAACTGTTGGCAAAGCTTGCCTCCCTTCTCCCAGAGGAAAAGCGGTAGATTATAGATGCAGAATGAAGCATACCTTGCCAGATATGACCAATGCATTGTTTGTTTTGCTTACCTGTACTTTGTACTTGGCAGGTAGGTGGCGAAGTAGATAGAATTTGAGGCCTGTAGTTAAAATCACTTCCTAGCTGTGTGACCCTGGGCAAGAAATTTAACCCTGTTTGCCTCAGTTTCCTCATCTGTAAAATGAGCTAGAGAAGGAAATGACAAACTACTCCAGTATCTTTGCCAAGAATACCCCAAACAGGGTCACAAAGAGTCAGATACAACTAACACAAATGACCAACTTTGTTGGGAGAGCTTGGTCTACTGGGGTGGATTTGGTGGTGGCTGTGGATGGGGAGAGTCATTGGGAAATGATATTATGTTTTTAAAGCACCAACAAAACATTTTTTAAAATAACATTTAAAAGGAAGGGGGGGAATACTTCAATTTCTTTAGATTTCAGATCCTGGACTGAACCCTATCTCCCAGCCGCAGACTACCCTTGACATTTTTAGGCCAAATACCACTTGACTACTTTTTTTTCACTTGTTAAAGCATTTGAGCTGGGAACAAGTAGCTCCAGTCTTCCTATCACATGCATGTTTGCACAGAGCTAGCTGGATTAAAGGTCATTACCCCTTTAGGAGAACAATTTCCCTATTTGCACATAGCCACAGCAGCTCCTACACCAGCAAGAGACCTTAACCCTTCTACTAGGTCACAGACCCTCAGATACCATTCAAAAAACCAAAAAGGTTTAGGAATAAAGCTGCCCAGTAATATTTTTGACACCTTCTTTCCCTCCCCCCACCTCCGAGTCTCTACCAGCCCCATAGCTGGGCTTCCATCCAACTCTAGTAGTCCCTGGGTGAAGGCCAGAGTTCAGATAAGTGGAAAGTTAGTCAAGTAGGTGAGGAATTTTTGTTCCCCAAGATTTTAGTAAATTGGTATATTTATTTAAACCCAACATGCCTTAGAGAAATGCACCAAGAGAAAGTGAAACAAATTCAATGGTTGAAATAAAAAGAGAAAACAACATTGGGGAAAGGCTGAAACAAAATTACTTTCCACAGCCCACCCTAGAGATCAGCAGATAAAGAGGGATGGAGCCATGTGTTAACACTTAAACTGGGCAATCGACTGAAATACCGGTGTCCTTGATATAAGCCTAGCAGAACCGAATTTGCTTTTTGTGCTTTGAGGTTCTTGCCTTTGGTTTTCATTTTTAATGAACAACTAAGTCCCAGCCAGACAGCTCCACGAGTGTCCCATGAAAGCAACTATTCCATCTGAAGTTGGATTTTAAAGTAACAGCCCAAGCTTCTTTAATCACATCATTTTATTTAAAAAAAACATTTCCAATGAGAAACAGGGCTCTTATCTGAAAGACTTTGTTCTCTCTGCTACATGTATATTTCAAAAGACCATGTGTGTTATTCCAACCCTGTACATTTCAAATCGATCTGTAGTCAGTAATTCATTAAAAAAAAAAACTACAGGGACAATATTGTGGATTTTAGTTCCTTTAAATTTAGTATTCAGAGAAAACTTGCTTAATTAAAAGGAGAACCTTTAGGTATTTGCATGGCTCTATTTTAAGAACATACAACTAACATGTGTTGAGTCACTTCAGTAGACATTTTTAATCAATATAGTCATTAAGCACCCACAACTGATAAAACACAGATTTTCTTTTTCTTTCTTTTTTTTTACTGAATAATAAACTGCTCACATTCCATGGCATCTTATTTAGCTTTCCCAGCCAAAAGATGAAGCTCATTTCTGTCACTACTCCTAGGAGGTTGATATTATTAAATGACAAAAGCCTTGGAGTTAATAGAAAATATCTATCACCTCTCTTCCTTTTCTTTCTAATCTTTTAAGTTTCATTCTATGTTGTCCTTAAAAACAGTTAATGGAAGACCCTGAATGATGATTTTCTAAATGAATCCATTTTCTGGAAATAAAATGTGAAAATGCTACACTTAGAAAGGTAATAAATCAATCCATCTAGAGAAGTTCCAATTTGTCCATGTGCATTTGAAGCCTGGATATCATGTGGAAAAAAGCCAGAGACTGTTGGGTCTTCCTCGGAGTATATTGCAAGAAAACTACCAGGCCCAAAAAGGAATAAAGTGAAGGGATTTGTTATTTTTATAGAAAGAAAGAAAGAAAGAAAGAAAGAAAGAAAGAAAGAAAGAAAGAAAGAAAGAAAGAAAGAAAGAAAGAAAGAAAGAAAGAAAGAAAGAGAGAGAGAGAGAGAGAAAGAGAGAAAGAAAGAAAGAAAGAAAGAAAGAAAGAAAGAAAGAAAGAAAGA
>NW_027187307.1:8627322-8632298 GCF_028583685.1 Petaurus breviceps papuanus | reverse complement strand
AAAGAAAGAAAGAAAGAAAGAAAGAAAGAAAGAAAGAAAGAAAGAAAAGGATGATACAAAATAGAAAGTTCTGCTGAAGAGTGAACTTGCTGGCACTGGTCATGTGGAGTTCCGGGTGATGGCTTTTGTGTTGAAGACAAATGATTTTGAACATACACTTTCTTTCCTCACATGTCCCTCTTAAAGAAGTTGTACAATGTACCCACTGGGTAGATTGCTAGGCCTGGAACAGAGTAGAAAATTTGGGTTCTAATCCCATTGATTGGGCCTTTTACTTGCTGGGTGACACTTAGGCCTTATTTAATGCCATAGATTGATTACAATCTGCAAAGATGGAGGAAATTCTTATGGGGTGAGAGAGAGGTTTACCCTTGACAATCACAGAGCCTGTATTTAGAAGTCATCCAGTTCAACCCCTTCATTTTCAGTGGAGGGAACTGAAGCCTATAGTGGTGAAGTGACTTGTCTAAGGTCACATAGTTATTAAATGGTATAACTGGGAACCTACCTGGTATTCACACATGTATTTCAAAGCTATTTTGAGAGACCCTAGAAAGCAAAGCCTCGTTATCTCTATAAATAAGTAAAAAACCTTCCAAAAGCAATTGAGAGCTAGGGGTGTCTTCTTTCAAAGGTACTAAATCCCTACCCACATTTTCCTTGAGAATCTCAGAAAAACCACATTATAGGTATGCATTCACTGGAGAACAATGAGGTAAGTGTTTCCAAACTCAGAGAGGGTCCCAGAGTAAAGGTCATTTTTTTACACCATTCTGTTCAGCAACATCTTTCCTTTGGTCTTTTTGTGGCCTATATGAGTTCAAGATGTCACTGGGTACCATGATAGAAGGCAAATATTTGTCAGTGAACAACATGTAAACTATTTGCTGAGTGCAAATATTCTTACACTTCCCTTCTACAGTCTTAAAAAATCCCCTGAAGAAATCCCCAGAGACTGCCATGCTTACTGTTGATAATGATACCAGAAGTGGTGATCTGTATTGTCAGCTTATGAATAAATAAATCCAGCTGGTGCATGAAGCATTTCAGCAGCAGTGCCCAGTGACAACACTGTATGGGCCTATTATTCATGTGAGCCACTAGGTAGCAAGCCCCTCAGGACAGTCTCTTCTTGTGTAGCCCTCAAAAGGATATAAAATGCCTACTTCAGATGGTATATGGATACCTAAGTTCTTCCAGGGTCTAAACTGGGTTTTTCAGAACTTGGCCTGTATGTTCACATCTATGCAATTATATTTGAAACATGACTAGCATGTTCTCAGTGAACAACAGACTAGCAGGGCCACAATTATTTCCCATGCACTGGTGACAGCTAATGTTTCCTATTTTTGTTTGTTTGGATTTTTTTTAAATGAAGCCCCTTGGTACATATGACCAAATCTGGTGGATTAAGTCAAAAACTAAGGCTGTGGTCCGTAAAAGGAGCTCTGTTTGGAGGCAGTGTGGTGCTGAGGAATGGACATTTGCCATTTTATTGCCCATGTGACCTTGGATCAGATGGTGAGTAGGGATCGGAAGCAGGACATTTTATTTGTACTATAAACTAACCATGAAAGGAAGTCTAGGAGCTGTGTTGCAAAGTCTGTCCCACTCCTGTGCCAGAGAGAATTGTGTTGTGGGTTTGGGGATAGAATTAGTGACATTTGTATTTAATTATTAAGTGATAATGGTTAGCAGTTACCACAAATGTCCTACTCACTAGTTCATTGTGGTATTTTGGCCTCTCAAGACTATGCCATTGGGACAAAAGTGGTAATAAGGCCTCACCAGATGGAAAGATTTTACATATGGGTTCAATGGGGACTTGTGCAAAGATCAACCTAGCTATATTTGAAGAGGCTTAAAGCATCCAAATATTAATTAGTAATAGTACTAAATTCATAAGGATTAACTGCAAAACACAATTCAAAGATTATTTTAAGATGCCATTGGAGACAACCATTTTGGATTTCTCCTTCATGAAACCACTAGAGAGGAGGGTTGGTTTATTTCATTAGAAATTTTTCCATATAACTAATTGTTTGATCCTTTCCCTAGGAGACTCGATAAGTTATGTTAACAACACAAAGGCAAATGATCAAAGAGAGAGAAGACAGAGTTAACTGCATGTTAACATATTTTAGGACAGCTTTGTGATGGTGATAGCAAACAACAGCATTGTTCAGAGTGCCTGACTCTTCATGACCCCATATGGCAAAGTATCTTGGCAAAGATACTGGAATGCTTTGCCATTTCCTAACCCTAATTTCCCTCTGCAGCTCATTTTACAGACTAGGAAATTGAGGCAAACAGGGTTAAGTGACTTGCCCAGGGTCAGCTAGTAAGTGTTTTGAGGCCAGATTTGGACTCAGATCTTCCTGACTCCAGGCCTAATACTCCATCCAGTGGTCCACCTAGCTGCCCTAGCAAACAACAGCTGAGAGGGGTGTTACAGGTTACTTACCACTTGCTAAGTACACTTCCCTAAATACCAATCCCATTGCATTCAAATGACCTCTAAATGAAGCAGGAAATATTAGATTGGCAATTTTCTAAGTTTCCCCTCTCCCCTCCCCCAACTATAGAGATGTATACTTAAAATTCAATTAAGACCATTTTTTAAATCTATGATCTTACATTTGTTTATCTATCTGTTTATTTAAAGCCAAGAGTTTACTGGAAATGGTTGTGATGTTTCTATCTTGAAAGCAAAACTCATTCTTTCTTTGTAAAAAAGACACTTTCTTAGGGTGAGGGGTGAGAAAAAGTGTGAACTTGACTTGTCTGAAAACTGGAGTCATACTTGATATAGACATTAACAGTCACTGACATTTATGAGAGGCAGAATTATATGAAATTAAAGGGTAGGACTTGGAGCCAGGAAAAACAGAGTTTGGACATACTGAAGTACTGAAAGTGGAAACTTAAGACAATGATGGAAGAGCTGGTGATCCACATTGGTGGAGGGTGCTTCCACACTAGGAGTTCCTTACAATGAAATGGAAGGGATAGGGGAGAGGGAGACAGACAGCGACTTACAGAGATTCTTAAAATGTGGTCTTCATATGGATAGATTTCAGGGGATCTAGTGAACTTGAATGAGAACAAAATGATAGTTTTTTTTTAATTTTTCATTTTATTAATTTAAAATTGTGTTAAAATTAAATATTATGTTAAAGTTAAATATTTAATCATACATTAAATTTTAAATTTTATTTCCTTTGTAATCATATATGTTCTATTTTGTACTTTTAAAAACCTTGCTCTGAGAAAGAAGGCAAAGACCTCACCAGATGATGGCCAAAGGGATCCAGATGGACACATCAGTGTTGTGGATACAGTTGAAATTGGAGTCAAGATCTAGATTCAGGTCTGGCTTTTGATACCTTTGGCAGGTCTAAAAGGGGGATAGTAACAGTAGCATTTACCTTGCCAGGTTGTTTAGAGAATCAGATGAGCTACTTAGTGTTTGAAAGGCACTGTAATAATTGAGATTGAATATCCCTCCTCTATTGGGTGGGTGTGGGGGTAGAGTTCTTACCCCTACTAGTTCCACATTTGAGGTGGGCAACCTATGAGAAAATAACAAGTGATAGTGTTAGAGGTGAGAGTTGTTACAGGTGAGAGCTTCTTGACTCCAGGGCTCGGATGATATTCTCTAAGAGGCTACACTGTCTCATTTAATCTTGAACCATTTTACAGCCAATACTGTTTTCCTCAAATCTTTTCAAGGAAAGTTTCTCTTTCCTCTCTGACTCCAACCCCGCCCCCACCACAGAGGGTTTTAAACAGCACCTAACTTGAGCAAGATTGTCTCAGACGAAGAAGAGTAAACAGGTTGGATCGGGGCCCAAGGGCACCCCCAAGGATGGGGAAGGACCCTCATTTATCTCGGTTTCCACTTATTGAATTAATACCCTATAGATTTTAGGACACTTTTCTCCAGTTCCCCACCACCCCAATCTTCAAAAAAGACTGAACCGCTGTCCTTGACCGGATTGGCCAAGTTTCCAGAAGAAGAGGCACACATCAACACGTGAAATATCAGAGTCCTAACTCTCCTCGGCCCCACTTTCCACTTTGCTTTATACGTAGGTGACTCTGAAGGAGGGGGAGGGGCTAGAAGGCACGCATGCTCACAATGAAAAGTGGGTGGGGCTCATGACGTCAGGGTAGCTGTGTTCCCGCTCAGCTATCCTCACAGCTGTCCGCGCGCCTGGCCGCCTGGCCTCTATTCTCAGCAGAGTCTGTCCTCACAGGTTTTCTGTTCTTCTCGGGGAGACCTTTTCACCTCAAGGACTGTTCTCAGAGATTGTTCTTCGAGATTTTGTGCCCTCCCCTGAGATTCTGTTCTCTTGGGAGACTTTTTCTCCTCAGACACTTGGGCCTTCTCGGGACCTGTATCTGACAGTTTTTCCTTCTCCTGGAAGACTCATTCTCCTCACAGATTTTTTCCTCTTCAGAAACTTTTCTCCTCCTCGAAAGACTATTGTTCTCAAAGATTCTTCTCATCCCCAGATTTTTTTTTTCAAAAGACTCTTTCCTTCTCTCCCCAGAGACTTTTTTCCTCCTCCTCCAAGACTTTGGGCCTTCCCAGAGACTTTTCTCCACCCCTCCTTCCCCACTTCCCATCGGGATTGTTGGCGCCTCCATCTTCCCTGGAAGCAGCAGCATATTATTGCCTTCACTGTAGTAGTCGTGCGAAAATACCGGGTTGGTGACGAGGAACTGAGTGAGTGTGTCCATCGCCTGTCTGTAGGTGTGGGTTGGTCCTCGGGCCTTCCTCCCAGACATCTGCCTCCCTCTTGGGTCCCCTGCTCTCCCCTAGGGTTGACCAGGCCCGATCGGCCCCTGCCTTGGCCCTCCAGGGCCTCCTCCTCCTCCTCCTGGGCCTCCTTTCCCAGGCCTCCTCCTCCTCCTTCAGCTCAGCCCCCCCCCCCCCCCCCCCCCCCCCCCCCCCCCCCCCCCCCCCCCCC
>NW_027187307.1:8620021-8627222 GCF_028583685.1 Petaurus breviceps papuanus | reverse complement strand
TCCTCCTGGGCCTCCTTTCCCAGGCCTCCTCCTCCTCCTTCAGCTCCCCCCCCCCCCCCCCCCCCCCCAAGTGGGCCTCCACCGTCCCAACACCAGGGTCCGGGCTGAGGCCCAGTCAGTCGGTCCCGTCTCGGGTGGGCCCCACCTGAATTGCAGCCAGCACCAGCAGGCACCATCCCGCCGGCCTCCCCCTCCCCTGGGCTACCAGAGCCACCGCCACACTCTGGGCCACCGCTATGGCGACCACGCCCCCGAAGCTGTCAGACATGCTGGGGTCCTTATGCGAGCCGGCCACCTGCCGCGCCACGGACGCCCCCGTGGCCGCGGCCTGCTCCACCTCGGGGCAGGAAACTCCCGTCTCCCTGGTATGCATGGTGTCGGCGAGCACAGAAGAGTCGGACGACAGCGCCGAAGAGGCTACGCAGGTGTCGGTCTGCGGCGCCGCAGCTTCTGGGGCACCCGCCTTCATGGAGCAGGAGTTCGAGGCCCTGGACGCCAGCGGTGGGTGGCCCCAAGCCTTCCTCGAGGTGGCCAACCGGTGCCACCACTACCCGGACTGCGTGGCTCGGGACTCCGAGAACCGGTCCCGCAACCGCTACCGAGACGTGTATCCCTACGACCACAGCCGCGTGTGCCTGCAGGCCGCCCCCTCGCTGCCCGGCAGCAGCATCCAGCCCGGCCTCGGTTTCGGCTTGGCTTTGGCCGTGACACCTGGGCCTTCCTGCTCTTTCTCCTCCAAATTCTGGAGCCTGGGAAGCGACCACGGCGGAGACGGAGATGAGGACAACGACTACATCAACGCCAGCTTCGTGGTGGTGGAGGAGGCCCAGCGGAGCTACATCCTGACCCAGGGGCCCCTGCCCAACACGTGCGGCCACTTCTGGCTCATGGTCTGGCAGCAGAGCAGCCAGGCCGTGATCATGCTCAACCGGCTGGTGGAGAAGGACTTGGTCAAATGTGCCCAGTACTGGCCCCCCTGCGAGGGCCAGAGCCTCCTCTTTGAGGACCTGGGCATCAGCGTGCACATGCTGGGGGAGGAGGTGAGTCTCTCCCACACCATCCGCTTCCTGAGGCTGGAGAACATGCTGACAGGTGAGGTCAGGGCCATCTCCCACTTCCACTATACCAGCTGGCCCGACTTCGGGGTGCCCGAATCGCCTGCCTCTTTCCTGACCTTCCTCTTCATGGTGCGGGAGTCCGGTTTCCTTAACTACCAGCTGGGGCCTGCGGTCATCCACTGCAGCGCGGGAATCGGCCGCTCCGGCACCTTTGCCCTGATTGATGCCTGCCTGGTCCTGATGGAGAAGAGAGAGAACCCCTTTTCCTTGAACATCACACAAGTTCTGGTAGGCCTGAGAAAGTATCGGATGGGACTTATTCAAACCCCAGAGCAGCTGAGATTCTCATACATGGCTGTCATTGAAGGGGCAAAATTCCTCATGGGAGATGAAAACGTCAAGAAAAAGTGGAAAGAACTTACCAAGGAAGACCATGCTCGCAGCTACAGTTTTGACAGTTCTCCACCTCCAAGTGGAGTGAGAAATATAAAGTACAAAGCTTCCAGGCCGGTTTTAGATGATGATGATGACGATGATGATGATGACAGTGATGTAATAGTAGATGAGTCAGATTATTCAGATCTAGCCACCAGAATACCAGATTCTGAGGAAGAGAGTTCTGAAGGTAATACCCGGAAACGATGGCGAGAGGAATGTGAAGCTAGTACCAGTGAGGAGAAGAATGAAAATGTGGAGAGACTGACCAAGAGCGGAATTAAAAGAAGAAGGCTCGATCTATAGGACTTGTGAATAATTCAGGCATGCAAAAACCAACTTAAAATTCTCTAATTTATCAAAGGAAGAAGAAAATGTCTCAAGAACACCTGTGTACAACATGAAATGTATACATCCAGAGTAAAGAGCACCACTGGCAAAACCCTGTAATTTGTTATAGTGTTTTTAGATACTTTCAAAAAATTTAGACCTTTCAAAACTGGGAAATTTGATTAGGTGAATATTTTTAAGGTGCTTATGTAACTTGTAGAAAGAAACAAAATGGCTGAAAACACTTATTATGCTATTATTCTTTAGGTGTTTTTATAATTTGGGCAGCATTAAGTGTTTTTTAAACTAAAAAAAATTGATGTTTATCTTTTTAAAGTTCGTTTTAGCTCCGCAAAGACCACCAACTTTGACTTTTGAAAAATGTAATGATATATTATAAACTTAATATTGAGTAACTGTACAAGTAAATAACAGCATCTGTTACATTACTGGGAAAATATTTTTTGATTTAACTATTTAAATTAGCAACGCTTTACATTACTTTGCAAGCATTAAATGTTTTCTTAACTGGAAAGATTAGTTTTAAATGACATCATTTAACACACATTTTAGTAACTTTAAAGATCAACTGATTTTAAATAATTTATACTAAACTTAATTTTGGATAGCAGTACAAATAAGTAACTTATTTAGTATCTGTCTACATTACTGGGAAAGTACTTATTATTTTAACGATTTAAAGTAAATTTAACTATTTAAAGTACTTAATAATTATTTACATTATTTTACCAGTCTTAAATATTTTCACTAAAAACAATGAAAACTTTAACTAAGCATTATTTTAATATGCATTTTAGTAACTCCAAAGATTGACTGTTTTTAATGATTTGCTGTAAGCTTAATATTCAATAGCACCATAACTAAACTTGCTTAGCAAATGTTTGCATTTATGTTCATTTAAATTTATTAAAATATAACAACTTTTCAATCTTAATCAGACTTCTTTGTCCATTTCTTCTCATTTATTTTTCCTTTTATATTGTCATAGAGTGTATTCTCTACTGGTTCTGCTGTTTGTCATTTGTATTATTTCATGAAGGTTTTTTTCCCCCAGATTTCTTTCTGTTCTTTATATAGTCTCTCTTGATTGCATTATGGTCTTCTGTTACATTAAGGTGCCATGACTTATTTAACCATTCCTCCTCTTTTGAAAATTTAAGTTGCTCTCAGGGTTCACTTTTTAAAAAATTACAAATAATACTCATTTAAAAATCTTTAAACCTCCTTTTTTGTTTGCTTTAACAGCCTTTTCCACTTTATGCAATGGAATTATTGGGTCAAAGGTTATGATTCTTTTTGTAACTTGCTCAAAACTACTAAATGGATCTCTAGAAAAATTCTCTACCAGTTTTCAGTTCTGCCAGAAATGAATGAATGTACTTGTTTCTTCACAACCCTACTAGAATTTAGTTTCATCTGGATTAATCATTGTTGCCAGTTTAATAATATGAGGTGGTACCTCAAAGTTTTTTTTATTTGCATCTCCTTAATTATTTGGAAGGTCGAGCAAGAATTTTTCCAGTAATTGTTGATAATTTGTGCTTCCTTTCTTTCTTGGTTCTTTCAGTATCCAACTGTCAATTTTCCCAAGTACATTTGTAAAATTATGAATCCTCCCAGCTTTTAGTTTCTGTAGATTTGTGAAACACTCATCTTTTGCATACATGAGTTAGATGTCTGGTATATCTATTCCATTGCTCCTTCTCTCTATTTTTATTATATACTAACTAGATGAACCCTTTTAATACATTTTAAAGATTGGGAATATAAAACCAAAATCAACTTTTTTTATTTTTTTGCCTTGCCTTTTGATATTCTTGATCACTATTTTTCCATATAAACTTTATTACAATTGTATCCAGTCTTATAAAGTAATGTTTGTATTTTGATTGGTATTCTATTAAGAATATAGGTTAATTTGGTGCCTGGTGCCATTTGTGTTATATTAATCTGACCCAGCCATGAACACTGACTCTTCCTCCACTCATTTAGGTCTTCAATTACCAAACATTTATTAAGTGACTATTATATGCCAGGCACTGTATTAGGTCCTAGGGGTATTAAAGACCAAAATTAAACATTCCCTTTTCTTTAGAAGCTTACATTTAGTTACTGGAGATAATGTACATATATAAGTATATAACAGAAGAAATACAAGTGATTTAGGGAGGGCACTAGCAATTGGGAGGATCAAGAAAAGCTTTGTGTACAAAGTGATACCTGAACTGAGTCTCGAAGAAGAGGTCTGCAAAGAAGCAGTAAGGAAAGGGTACATTCAAAGTATGGGGGACCAGTCAATGGCAAGGCAGAAAGATTGGAGCTGTAGTGCCGTGTTGGAAGAACGAAGAGAAGGCCAGTTTGACTGTATACAAGAATGTAAGAAGACAAGTAATACATAATAAGGCCACAAAAGTAAGTTAGTGCTAGATTTTGAAGTTTTAAAAGCCAAACAGAATAGTTTATAATTTATCAATCCAGCCAAAGGTAACAACTACAGATGATTGAGTTGGGAAGTGATATATCGTCAGTTGTGGGTTTAAAGCAAATGAGTTTGGCAACCATGGGGGGGGAGTGGGGGAGGGGGGAGATGGCCTGAAATGGAGGGAGTTTTGAGAGACTGTTGATAGCAAAGGTCATTATGGTTTTATAGTTGTCCTTAGGTAGGTCCTAAGTGTTTCTAGGTGATTCTTGGACATTTGATTGTTTTGTTGTTATAAATGTGATTTCTTATTTTATGATATTTTCATTATTTTTATTGCTACTTACACCAACCTTTTCAACTCTATAGAGAAATAAAGCTTAACCCTACACTAAGACTTTGGGGACACCCTGTATTACACTCAGAAGCCACTTTTAAAAAGTTTAATTTTAAAGTATGATCCTTAAATTCTATACTTAAATCTTACTAAGAACTTTCATTTTAAATTTCTAGATATGACTACCTGTTTTCCTATGGTCTGGTTTAATCTCTGACCTTAAGTATGATAATTAGTCAATTCCCTGGATGCGCTGCTATCTTTTCTGTTTCACTTAGTAAGATTCTTGAAGCAACTAAGCTGACAGTCAATGATGAATCCTCTAGTTTGGGCTTTCTTCTGCATTGTCTTTCCTCTCTATTTGGTTATGTGAAAATAATTGAAGTGTCTTTTTACGGATTCATTTTACATGAAGGAGCTAAACCCAAAAATAGTGATAGAATTTTGAAAAAGTCAACACTTCCCTGATGACCTTCTATTCAGGGAGAAGCCAGAAGGCATCTTATGTTTTTGTTTTGTTTTGTTTTGTTTTGTTTTAATTCAGCCAATTCTCACCAGGGTGGCTGTATACATGAATTTTAAATGTTATCTGCTATTTTTATTCATAGTTTTGATTACTTGGGAGTACACCACATACTTTGTAGTAGAGATTAGGAGCAATGTGAATTTATAGCTGACAAGAATGAGGGTACATTTTATACCTTATTGCTGTGGTGAGTGCATTAAATGATGCCCAATATTCTGATACAGTTAGTATATACCTTCCTTCCCCTTCCTTCATGGTAGGCCATAGCTAATGAAGTAATCACACTTGCCTTTGCCCTTCTCTGAGGCACTCTTGACATATTATTATGCATTAAAATCTTCCCTTTGTTTCCTACTCAGTTATCAAGCTCTAAGGGCTCCACGTTGTCTGCATCTGCTGCCTTCATGGCTATTGAAGCACATTGTTATCTACCCATTCTGCCGAAGGAAGTCTTCACATTCTTGGGATAGATACCCCTCCCCCAACTCACTGAAGGGTTCAAGATCCCTCAGTTACCCTTGACCTGGTTTGGCCTGTCTGCTAAAACCTGACTGTGGTCACTGTGCATACTGCAACTTCTTAGAGCACAGGTGAGAGTTGGGTGAATTAGGTGGAAACCAAAGGCAGAGAGCGGCCCTCACACCAGAGGTATTAGACTTATCTTAGCTCCCACATAGTGATGTCATTTTGGTCCTCTTTGAGAATGAAGGACTACAGCCAACCAGCTCTGTTACCATTTCATGATGAGGGGGAGTGGTGAAGGTGGGTTCTCAAAGGTTATGGCAACAGAGAGCAAATTCTACCAGGCCCTGCTAAGCTGGAAAACCTTCAAGTAAGAGCTTAGAGATAAATTGGGTGTCATTGTCCAAGGTTCAGAGAAGTTCATCACCAGGATGACTGTAGAGTGATGGCCTTTCCTGAAGGCCTCCTCCTAAGTCATATTGTTGTGATCTTCTTCAATGAAGGGAGTATCCATACTAATGAAAATACAGATCCTTGACAAGTAGTAAGATACTGTCTATAAGGGCATCCAGGTGGCTCAGTGAGTAAGAGCACCAGCCCCAGTGTCGGGATGACCTGGGGATCGAATCCAGGCTCAGATACTTAGCACCACACCTAGAAATAACTGGTTATGTAACCTTGAGCAAGTTACTTAACCCCAATTGCTTAAAAAAAAGATACTGTCTATCATAGTGCTCTGTGACTGTTTTTCCCCATTATACTATAAGTTCCATGAGGACAGGGACTATATCTTTTCTAAACTTTTATCTCCCTCAACATCTAGCATAGTATTTTCTACACAGTAGGTGCTTAGTCAGTATTTGTTAAATTAACCCTTTTACTGCATCCCTTTGGTCTTGCTTTAATCTGTGCTTGCAGGAAACCTTGGCATATGTGTTTGTATTTGTGTGTTTAACTGTTTCATGTCTCATTGAATAAAAAGATGCCCAGTGTCAGCAGCTGTGCCTTGGGCATTGCCATTCATCTGATGACCTCAGAACAGTAATTAGTCTGTGAATAGAAGTGCTGTTCCCAGCAAAGCGTGGTTCTACAAATATCAGAAGGAAGCAGAGTTCTAAAGGGAATCAAGAAATTGTCAGTTGTTTGGAATCTATGTTTGATGGGGGATGAAGGCATTTCTCTCTTTCTGAACTCAATCCTTAACTTCTACAAATACACTTCCTTTTTTTCTTTCCATTAAATTTGCAATTCATTAGCTCACTAAATACTGTCTGCCTCCTGAAAGAGCTACTGCCACTAATCAAGAGATTGGTTTACTAAAAAGGATGGATTTAAGTCTTGCAGAGAATGGAGTTCATTATGTACCTGTTGTGTGGCACTGGCATGCATATCTGTAGGTAGAATTATAACACCACATTTTCCAAAGAGGCCCGCGTGTATAAGGGGACCCCCAAAGCTTGAGATTCACCTAAACTTCAGTATATAGTGTCACTGGGATCCTATTTCTATCCCTTGTTCTGAAGTCACAAGTTCAGGGCCTAGTGACAGGCCTACTAAGAGACCTGCTTAAGCTCATCATTTAGCTGCCTTGGTAAGTGAAGTGCTCCTTTATG
>NW_027187307.1:8573277-8620011 GCF_028583685.1 Petaurus breviceps papuanus | reverse complement strand
GACCTAGAAGGCCACATGTGACCTGAGGGCCGAAGGTTCCCCACCCTATGGTCTAGACTGTAGCCCATGTCCTGCATCTCTCTTTAGTTTTATACCAATAACTACTTGGACCAAATTTACAGGTAAAAGTTTTCATTTAAAATTTCTATGTCTTGTATGGTATTGATTTGAGACAAAATGATACACAATAATGTCAATACGTGACTTAACCTAATAGATTTGCCTTCATCCAAGGACTTCCAGGGCCCTGCTCCTTATGGCATCATGCAATGAGCCTCCACAATTTCTTCCTACTGTAGAAAGTACATTTTTACTGAGATTGGTATATGATTTTCCTGGTTAATCTCTTATTTCCTAAGGCTTGGCTTATTTCAGCTTTGACTAACTTCCCTATGAGAGAAGTTAATCTTAAAATGCATTAAAAGAAGGATAGTAAGAAGATGAAGGAAGAGCACATGATATTAGTTCCAAGGTACCCCAAGAGTATGGTATTTTCAAGTACCTGAAGGGCAGTGAGGTAACAGAGAAATTAATTTTGTTCTGCTTGTTATACTCAGACCTGGTGTTTTTTGGGAAGGATGTTGCCAAATGTCGAGTGTCGAGAGAAGGGCTACAAATTATAACTCACATTTACACACTTCTTTAAGATTTAAAAAGCGCTTCCCCTAATCACAACTTATTGAGGTAAGTAGTGTAAATATTATACCCATTTTACAGATGGGAAAGCTAAGGTTCAAAGAAGTTGTGGTTTGTCTATAGTCACATAGCTATTAAGTGTGGGAATTAGAGATCAAACCCAGATCTCCTGACTGCAGGTCCAGTATGCTTTCCTTGACACTCAAATGATTATAGTAGGGTTACAGTGCATAAAGAATCCTTAGCTCTTTTGATATTTTACATTTCATTGGTGGCAACATCATCATTATCTATTCTAGTATTTGCTGCTTTTTTTTTCAGTTGACTTTCTGGGTCACAGCAGGTATGCTGGCTTTGCTTTCTAAGCCTTCTGTCCGGCCAGCCATCTACCTTGATCCTCTCCTTTATGTCACACAAACACACCAATCATCTCCCATGCACATGACAATTTCTGCACTGAAAATCAAAACTGGTATGTCTAAGCCTGATTCCAAAGAAGCCCAGATCATCAAAACATACTAAGGGCACCTTCAAACCAAAAGTGTCAAAGCACTAGCTGCCATATGAGCATCAAACTGCTGCCGCAGGCAGTTGTTGTTATGACTTTGCCCATTTTTATCCCTTAAGAAACCAGTGTTCTGTTTTTCAGAATGTACTGACAGTATCTTCCAACCCTCCATGCTCAGGAAAAAAGTCCCCATTTTATTAAAATATCCTCTACAATTTGTCTTTGGTGAATTATGAATATACCCTAGCATCAGGAAGAATTAACACAACCAAAACCTTTTTTTCCTCACCTGGAGCTCTCTTTGATTAAGGAAATTATTAGAGACTGTCTCCCTCTCTGGCAATGTGTCCTCATTTCAAAATCTCTATTAGTCAGACAAAAAGAAGAATTGGCAGATGTGATAACTGCCCTTGATGAGTTCAAGTCACAGAGCTCAAATGAACTCCATCCTTGGGTCCTAAAAAACCTGGCAGATGTGATTGCTATCTGTGGGTTTGGAAAAACTGTGGAGAGAGAGAGAGGTGGGACACAAGTGGAGAAGGGCAAATGTCCCAGTTTTCAAAACAGAGAATAGAGTCTAGTCTACAAACTGCAGGGTCGATGACCTTGACTTCCAATTCCTGGCAAAATTCTAGAGCAGATTATTTTTTTTAATCAAATGATTTATTAACTTCTAATTTACATCATTCATTTCTACAAGATTTCGAGTTACAAATTTTCTCCCCGTGTTTCCCCCTACCCACCACCCCAAAATAGGGATCCCACTGGATATCCCCTCCTCCAATCTGCTCTCTCCCATATCTTCTCCCATACCCCCATCAATGTTCCAGTAGGGGCACAGTGGATCTCTATGCCCCAGTGCCTGTATGTGTTATTTCCCACTTACATGTAAAATAATATTTTAACATTTGATTTTAAAACTTTGAATTCCAGATTCATTCCCTTCCTCCCTTGTCACCCACCCTTACTGGGAAGATAAGCAGTTCAATATAGGTTGTACATGTGTAGCTATGCAAAACATGTCCATAGTAGATATATTGTGGAAGACTGACTATATTTCCCTCCCTCCTATC
Organism: Petaurus breviceps papuanus; assembly: GCF_028583685.1. Taxonomy (NCBI): domain Eukaryota; kingdom Metazoa; phylum Chordata; class Mammalia; order Diprotodontia; family Petauridae; genus Petaurus; species Petaurus breviceps. The sequence continues at coordinate 8,617,794 of NW_027187307.1, read as the reverse complement.
CCACCTCCCACTTGTTCTATTCTCTACTTTGATCCTGTCCCTTTTCAAAAGTGGGTGCTTCCAACTTCCCTCCCTGCCAGCCTGCCCTCCCTTTCATCATCCCCCCTCTCATCCCCTTCCCCCCTACTCTCCTGTAGGGTGAGATGCCCTTTTTAGTGTGTATATCATTTCCTCCCTAAGCCCAATTCAATGAGAATAAGGTTGACACATTCCCTTTTGCCTTCCTGTTCTTCCCCTACATTGTAACCATTTTCCCTTGCCTCTTCTATATGAGATAGTTTACCCCATTCTGTCTCTCCCCATCTCCTCTCATTATATTTATCTCTCACCTCTTAATTTCACCTTTTAAGAGTCATCCCTTCCTATTAAATTGGTCCTGTGCCCTCTATCTATGTATACCTGTACACATGTATACACACATTCCCATATGTATTCATATGCTCATATAACCTCCTATATAGACTTATATATGTATGTGTATATATGTATACATTTCTTTTCTCTTCAATTATTCTCATAATGAGAAAAGTTTCATAAGTTACAATTATTGTTTTTCCATGCAAGAATGTAAATAGTTCAACTTTGAGAAAGTTCCTTATGATTTCTTTTCCCTGTTTACCTCCTCATGCTTCTCTTGCTTCTTGTATCTGAATGTCAAATTTTCTATTCAACTCTGGTTTTTTTCAGCAAGAATGCTTGAAAATCTTCTATTCCATAGAATGACCATATTTTCCCCTGAAACATGATACTCAGTTTTGCTGGGTAGGTGATTCTTGGTTTTAATCCCAACTCCTTTGACCTCTGGACTATCATATCCCAAGCCCTTTGATCCCTCAGTGTGGAAGCTTCCAGATCCTGTGTTATCCTGATTGTGTTTTCACATTATTCAAATTGTTTCTTCCTGGATGCTTGTAATATTCTCTCCTTGATCTGGGAATTCCAGAACCTGGCTATAATATTCCTAGGAGCTTTCTTTTTGGGATCTTTTTCAGGAGGTGTTTGGTGGATTCTTTCAACTCTATTTTGCTCTCTGGTTCTAAAAACATCAGGGCAATTTTCCTTGAGAATTTCTTGAAGGATGATTTCTAGGTTCTTTTTTTGATCATGGCTTTCAGGTAGTCCAATAATTTTTAAATGATCTCTCCTGGATCTGTTTTCCAGGTCAGTGGTTTTACCCATGAGATATTTCACATTGCCTTCTATTTTTTTCATTTATTTGGATCTGTTTAATAGTATCTTGATTTCTCATCAAGTCACTAGCTTCCATTTGCTCCAATCTAATTCTGAAGGAATGATTCTCTTCAGTGAACTGTTGAGATTTTTCTTTCCATCTGGCAAATTTGGCTTTTTAAGGCATTCTTCTCCTCATTGCCTTTTTGAGCCTCTTTTGACATTTGAGTTTATGTTTTAAGTTGTTACTTGCTTCAGTCAGGTTGGTGAGTCTCATTTCATAATTTTCTTGCATTGTTCTCATTTCTCTTCCCAATTTTACCTCCACCTCTCTTATTTGGTTTTCAAAATCCCTCTGAAGGTCCTCTATGACATGTAACCAGCTCGTATTTTTCTGGGAAGTTTTTGGTGCAGGAGTTCTGACTTCACTGTCTTCCTCCTGTTCCATGCTTTGGTCCTTTTTTTCCCAAAAATAGGAGTGTAAAGTTGGATTGTGCTGCTTGGTTTGCTTCCTTTTCCTGCTCATGTTGCCACTCAGTTACTTGACTTTTGAGCTTTTTGCAGTTACTTGACTTTTGAGCCTTTTGCTACAGTAGGACTTTGCCACCAGACAGGGGAGCTTTTGTCCCAAACTCTGGGATTTTCTCAGCTGCCAAAGGTATTAGTTGGGTGCCCTCTCTGAGGTCTCCACATGCTCTGGCAAGCTGGTCACATACCCCAGGACCTTCACCCTAGACTGCAATCCAGATCCAAGCAGGTTAAAGCAAGCGCAATTACCCCTCAGACTGGTTGCTTGCTCCCCCTACAGTCTGCAGGCCAGGAGCTGAAGCTGTCTTGTGGTGGCTGCACTGGGACACTTCAGTGGCTTCTCGCCCTGGGGGCAAAGGCTGACCACAGTGCCAACTACTGGATCCCAAAGTACACACTGCACTGACCTCTCACTTTGTCCTTAGCATCTACGGGTCGATAATTCTGGAAACCACCACAGCTGCTGGTGATCTGAAGTCCCTCCAGCCAGTGGTTGGTCAGGCTGCCCTGGGGTTAAAACCTCGCTGGAGCAGGGCTGGGGTCGGTTCCCAGAGTGCTGCATTGGCCGATTCCTGCTAGCCTGCCGGGCTGTCCTTGGTGGGAGGTTAGATTCTCTGTATCATTTTGTGGGTTCTGTAGCTCCAAAATTTTTTCAGAGTCACCTTTTACATGAGTTGGAGGAGGTGGGAGCTGGAGCCCCTTGGAGGTCCTGTTTGTACTCCACCATCTTGGTCTCCTGCCACTTAAGGTTTGGGACAGGCAGGCCTCTAGAGCAGATTATTAAAGGAGTAGTTGATGAACATCTGAAAAAAGGAAGCAATGATGTCAAAGACCCAGCATTGCTTCACAAAGAACAAATCATTCCAGAATGACTTCATGTCCTTTTTGGACAGAGTCATTGAGGGGAATTTTGTAGGTATCTCTCTTCTAGGACTACATTTCACCAAGGCTCTCACATTTATCTGGTACACAAGCTGGAGAAATGGAAGGCAAAGCATGTACCACTTGACAGTTTGTTTTCTTTTAAGGATCCAGGCAGCCCAAACATGTTTATAAACTTACTGATCTGTGATTTCATCCGTGTGGGACCTCCCTCTGGGAATACAGGCTATAAACTCTTCCAGACCTCACATTTAGTGTCATTCTAGTGCATGCTTTCCAATAAATTCTCTAGAGAGTATCTATCTAATTGTGGAGGCTTTCCTCTTGTTCTTTGAATGTCTTAGGGATAGCAGTATGCAAACAGGGCTATCTGAAGGGCTATTCAGATGTCATCTCCAATTTTTGATATGTTTCTTTTCCCATCCATCCGTATCCTCAGTAATGTCTCTTACACAGTTTCTCCCACACAAATCTGTCTTCTCCTCTTACGTGCTATTGTCTGCTTATGCCCACTATATGGCTTCCCATTATGCTCTGGATTACTTCCAATAAATACATTTTAAAATGCAATAAGCAAAAGTTACAGGAACAAAAGCACGTCCAACTGACTAAACCTACAGAAAATCATCTTTAAAGAATGTATTTTATGCGTTTGACTGGACCTTCAGTTCTGCCTAGGACTGTGTGTCATAGTAGGAGAAGCATTGAGCCTGATTAGAGTGGGGTGAGACCTAGGTTCAAATTGTAACTTTGACACTTGTTAGCTGTAGGGCCATTTTACCCCCACTAAGTCTCCCTTTCCACATGTTTAAAGAAAATTGGATAGGGAATAGAAGAGACACAAAAATGCCTGTAGTAATAATAATAATAATAATAATAATAATAATAATAGCTAGCATTTATGTAATGCTTACTGTGTCCCAGGCACTATGCTCAGTGCTTGAAAATTATCTCAATTGATCCTTACAACAACCCTGGGAGGTAGGTATGTTCATGTATTTTACAAAAGGAGATCCTGAAGGAAACAGAAGTTAAGTGAATCATCCAGGGTCATATAGCTAGTAAATGTCTCAGGCTGAATTTGAACTCAAGTTTTCCTGACTTCAGGTCCAGCATTCTATCTACTGCACCACCTAGCTACCCCTAATACCTTCCTCAGAGGACTGTTTTGAGGAACAAACAAACTACCTATACAGTACTCTGTAAACTATAAAGCACTTCAGGAACATCAGGAATCATCATCTCTGGGGAATCTGAGGGCTGGTTGACCCCACCATCTTGGATAAATAGGAAAATTCAAGGAGTCTTGAATGCAAAGATTACTTTGGATCTCCTTGTATAACTTCTGAGTTAATGTGGTCTGTAAAAAGCAGTCTAAATACTGCCATACCCCATGAAAGAGGATCGTATAATTAGGAATTTTAACTTAACTTAGAAAATAAAATTGTTTTCAGAGGGAGGGATTTGAGAGGACTTAATTATGACTACTTAGATTTAATTGGCTGTACTGGGCTTGGGGATTACCCTCTTGTGTAATTTACATATCCATATGGCAGACAGATTTGTATGAAAATTGTAGCACCTGGGACAACATTTAGCAAATATAAAAGAACTAAAAACTACTATACATAAATATAGAACAAGAAAAAGGATGAATTAGATAGACTTTAAATTAATAAGTATCGGTTAGGATTAAAGACTTAAAATTGAAAGGGACTCATTTTATAGATGCAGAAACTGAGGTCTTGTGAATTGCCTAATGTCACACAAGAAGGAAGGCAGGAAAGAAAGAAGGACAGGAAAAAAAGCATTTATTAAGTACCTACTATGTGTCAGTCACTTTACAAATATTTTTTCATTTGGTCCTCACAACAACCCTGAGAGGTGAGTGTTATTCATTATTATCCCCATTTTATAGTTGAGGGAACTGAGGTAGACAGATGCAAAGTTACTGGCCCTGAGTGACACAACCAGTAACTGATGCCATATATGAACTCAGATCTTCCTGACTCCACACTATCACCTGGATGCCACAAGTAGACAGTGGCAGATTGAGGAAAACCGCACTTTTTCCACTGAAACACACTTCCTCAAGAAACATTAATCTAATTAATAGTTTCCCCTCTTTAGTGTAGTTGTTGCTAGGTGTCTCTTTCTTTATGTTGTCACAGCAAATCATTTTATAACATTTGTAAAGGACAACACTGCAGTGTGGACTGTTAAAAGGGAACAGTACAACTGACCTTTAAACCAATGTCATATTTTATCTGCTTGATGTCATCAATAATTAATTAACAAGCATTTGTTAAGCCCTTACAATGTGTTCCTGGAGAGCAGGGACTGACTTTTGTCTTTCTTGGTTTCCTCAGCTCTTAGTATGGTGCCTGGCACACAGTAGATGCTTAATAAATGTTTATTGACAAGTAATACAAAGAAAAGACAAGAACAGTCCCTCCTCTTGAGAAGCTTATATTCTAATGAAGGGAGACAGGACAGTTGTAGAGAGAAATAGCTTGCATCAAGAATTCTTAGTGGAGAAAAAAGTTCCCATTAAACACTTGGGGCTCATGCAGCAGAGACACCCATTTGGGGGCCACTTTGTTATTCAGTGATGTCACATTCAGGAGTGACCTTGGCGAACAAACTACTTTAAAGTCGAGCTTACTCTCTCTGGGGGCCAAGGTGGTTAGGAGAAGAGAGAGAGCCTCAGTTGTGATTGGAGCGGATGTTCATACTTCACTTCTTACTGCATCCTCTCAGCAAATATCTTTTTGTAAAAAAGTTAATTAATGTTAATTGGTCAAATTGCTATTGGAGCACTATTCACTGAATATGAATTTGGGGAGAACACACCAGCTGTCCTTTGGGGATCTGAGTTGGTATGAATGGGAGTCAGGATAAGGACTCTGAGTCTTACTACCAATCTCTTTTGTCAAATAGAGTTTATAAATATGTTTAAGTTTTGCATTGTCTAGATTTCCTCCATTTCCCTCTCCCTCTATGCTCCTTTGAGAGCCATCCCTTATAACAAAGAATTTTTTTTAATAGAGGAAGAAAAGAAAAATTCAGTACAACCAATTGGTGCATCAAGAAAAGCTGATATTGTATGCATTGTTCTACATCTGTTCACCTCCATCCTTTGCAAAGGAGTAGGGAGAGGTGTCTTCTCGTATCTCTTTATGCCAGGCTTGTTCTTTGTTTCCCTAAGTAATTTTTAAATTAATCTACCCTTGCCCAATGATCCTCCATTGAATAAATTAAAAAATCCATAAATCCCTCAATACAAATCCATATAGTTCAGCAAAATAAATTTGCATATTAGCCTTGTCTGAAAAATGTAGGTTTCTTTCTACATTTTAAGTTCATCACTTCTTTTGCAGGAAATAAGTAGCATCATTCATTTTTGTTCTTTTGGATTGGTGGTCTATCATTGTGTTGATAAGAGTTCTAAGGTCTTTCAAAGTAGTTTTTCTCTATAATGTTGTTACCATTGTATAAATTATTCTAGTTGGGCTCACCTTGCCCTGAATGAGTTCATAAAGATCGTTTTTCTCAGTTTCTTTTGAGATTGTCCCTTCCATAATTTATTATGATAGAATAATATTCCATTACATGCATGTACCACAACTAGTTCAGCTATTTCCCTATAGGTAGTCATTCCCTTAGTTTACAATTTTTGACTACCATGAAAAAGCAGGCATAAATATTTTTGTGCTGCACATCTTCTTCCTCCTCCTTTGATTTCTTTGAGCTATAAGCCTAGTATCTAGGTCAAAGAGTATGCATAGTTTAGTAATTTTCTTGGCAGAGTTCCAAATTGCTTTTCAGAATGGTTGGGCCAATTCATAGCTCTACCAACATTTTACTAGTATGCTTGTTTTCTTATGGACTCTTTAAACATTTGTCATTTTCTCTTTTTGTTATCTTTGCCAGCCTGATGATGTGAGGTATCTCAAAGTTGCTTTAATTTGCATATCTCGAATTATTAGTGACAGATCATTTTATGATTGCTGATAGCTTAGATTTCTTCCTTTGAAATTTACCTTTTTATATATCCTTTGACCATTTATCTATTGAGAAATGGCTCTTAATCTTATACATTAGCGTTGATTTTTTATGTCTCACCAATCTTGTTCTTTGCTATTTACTGACATTCATTTCGAATTGTTTTGTAGGGTTTTTTTCTGTCTTGTTTAGGTAATTGTGTATATTGTTTTCCTGCTTTGGCTTATTTCACTTTGCATCCTTTGAATATTTTGATGCTTTTTTGAATCTTTTCATGCTTCTCATTTTTACAGCATATTAATATTCCATCACATTCATTTAACACAATTTGTTTAGCTATTCCTCATTCTTAAACATTCCTTTAAAAACTTGAGGCCCACTAACTGCTATTGAATGTGTGTTTGCTAAGCAAATGAGATCATGAGAGAAGGACAAAAGGTCCTCTTTGTAATTTGTTCTTTAGAATGTGCAAAGCAACTACTAAATGGTGTCTCCACTCAGAGTCATGGTGGTGTTAGATATTTTCTGATCAGATTAAAAGGTGTAGACAGACTTTTCACTCAAGATATACCAATTCAATGAAACTTATCTCTGTTTGGGTACATAGGATTCTGAAATAAGCAGTCAGTCAACTAATGAATCAATCCATGTGACTGAACTGATAGTCAACAAACATTTATTAAGCACCTACTATGAACATGCCAGGTACTGTGTTCTGGGAATACAAATAAAGATGAAAAAAACTCCACCAGTCCCTTTTCTTAAGGACTTCACAGTCTAATAGGGAAGACCACATGCAAACAACAGTGTACAGACAAGATACAGAGAGGCTAATTTGGGGATCGTCTTAGAGGGAGGGTACTGAAATTACAAAGGATCAGGAAAGGCTTGTTCCAGAAGGTAGGGATTTAGCTGAACCTTGAAGGAAGCCGGGAGGCTGAGATGAGGAGGGAGGGAATTCCAGATGTGGGGGATAGCCAGTGAACATGCACGGAATAGAGAAACGGAGTGTCTGTATTTGAGGAACTACAGTGAGGATGCTCAGAGTACAGGGAGGGGAGTAAGATGTAAGTTGATGGTGCCAAGGCCTTTAGTGGTGAGAACTTTCTTTTGGCTCCTTTTGGAGTCTTCTCTAACAGAGGCTTTTGAGGGGCCAGCTGTTGCACCAAGCGCGTGGGCAGTTGCCAGGCTGACTCTCCATGGGGGCTGTTCTCCTCTATGGTGGCTACAGGGTTCTAGTTGGAAGTGGGGCTATTCACTTCACCTACCTTTTGGTGGCAGGTGGTGACATTGAGGATGGCAGGCCCTCTCTGCACAAGAATTGCTGCCCTCTGTGATGGCTGTGGAGGCAGGGCTGTTCTGAGTGGGCACTGCTATTTCCAGGACTCTTGGGTTCAAGGTACTGGGCTTTCTCCAGTGAGATCTAAGAGGTGATAGATAAGGTAGTAGTAATGGTTTGGCCTGCCTGGCATATGCCACTTCCTGTCTCACCTTCCGAATTTCAGTAGGAAGCAAAGTGTGTACTTAGCCCAGCTCCAGGCCCTGAGAGTCAGGAAAAGTAGGAGCATAGTATAACTGGGTGCTTCAAATTTTCTCTGTGAGATACTTAGATTCAATAGGATTATAGATTTAGAGCAGTCAGGGACCTCGGAGGCCATGTAGTTCCCCCCCACCTCTCATTTTACAGATGAAGAAAGTGAGGCTCAGAGACATTAAATGACTGGCTAAGGTTAGAAAGGCAGTTAATGGCAGAGCCAGGACTGGAGCCCACACCCTCTAAATCTAGCACTATATTGTAGGAGGCAGCCTCCAAGAACACTAAGGGAGACAGGGTAGAGAAGGAAAAGAAGAAGTCCCAGGATGGATCCTTGAAGTACGCCCATGCTTAAGAGGCAGCAAAAGAAACTGAGACTGAATGGTCAGGCAGATAGGAGAAGAGTGTTATGTAAGCCAAGGGAAGAAGACACATTTTCCAGAACCAGCACAGCCTACTTAATAAATGTTTTCTGAGTGAATAAATGGGGAATGCCTTGAAGTCACCTGTTTTGGATCATGGACCCCTTCAGCAATCTGGTGAAGCCTGTGAACAGACCCTATCTCAGAAAAATTGGTTTTCAAATTCATAATTGAAGGAAATACAAAATTCATTTAGAGGTTAGTGAAAATATAGCTGTATTTTTACCCATCCAAGTTCACACCTGTAATAGTAATGGCATTTAAAGATTCCCCTATATTGGCTTGGTTTTTGGTTTGATTATGTTAAAACCCAGAGCTTGTTAATTCCACCTGTGGGATGGACTTGTTGATGTGAAAAGAAAGTCCTGAACTGGGAGGAGCTGGTGACGTAGATTTGGAGAGACAAGAGAGAGGCAGAAGAACTTTTTGGAAGCAGCACCCTCGTGGAGGCAGAGAGACATTGAGAGGATTGCTGAGGGCCACTTTGAATTGCCCTGGACTTTTGAGACCTGCCCCCTGAGCTGCCAAGGACTGAGGAGACATGGCTGTTTTGCTGGCACTTTGTCTGTCTGTTTTGATGTTGTTTTGCCAGATTTGTCCACTGGTGAAAGACAGTCCTGTTGTTGAAGAAGTGCTGGAACCTGGCTGTTGCTTCAGAGCTCCTGAGACTGTCCTGCAAACAGAGAGTGAATACTGTCCACTGGTGAAGGACAGTGCTGTTGTTGCAGGGGTCTGGGAACCTTTCTGTTGGTTCAGAAGCCCTGAAGAAGGATTTTCTTGTTGTATATTTACAGAAATCCTGGAAGAGGGTTTTGCTAATATTTTCAGGGGTTCTAAGACTGTTCTGCAGACAGAGGATGAAATAATGAAGAGACTGGCAATGTATCTTGTGGCCTTGCTTTGTCTCCTCAGGAACAAAGATTGCTAAGAACTTGCCTAGTGTCAAGATGAAGAAAAGACCTCCATTTGGGTATTAAGTGTTGTGCTTAAACTTGATGTAACTCTGGGGTAGATTCAATTGTGATCCAGGGGTGGGGAACTTTTGACCTTTTTGTGCTCTATGATTGGACAAATGAATGTACTTTACTTATGATTAGAAACTAATCTCCATTTGAGAAGAGGGGTTTTGTGATGGAGTAAATGAAGGTACAGCCTAGGGGTGAAGTAGTGTTTAGAACAGGGACTTTGTAATTGATTGAATGAATGTAAGGTGCTGGGGTGGGGTAGTCCTTGGAGATTTATTTAATCCCACTTAGTAAATGCTGTATTTTGAATGATGTCATGTTTTGATCTTCTCTGTTCTTAATTTGTCACTGAATAAAATGGAGAGCACCTATGCTGGTATTCTGAACCTTGGGAAGTTGCCTTTCCTTGGCATTACATTACAACACCCCAAAAATCTTTCCAGGGATACTTTGGATTGAGAATGTCTTCTTTCAGTTGAGAGCCAGCCTAGTGCATTTGGAAATGTATCTGCAATCTTGTCCATGACTGGCTCTATGTATTAGATCCAAAAACTATAACAGTGTGGAAGAGGTTCAGCCCTAACTTACTGCCCATCACAGTGGGTGTTGTGTGCATAAACCTAGAGAAAAGCGTGCTATCACCGACAGGTGCTGCCTTTCCTTTTGTGCCACAGAAACCACAGGTCTCTCTCCAGCAGAAATTGTTCCCTGGGTTCTTCCTCCCATTTTCAGCACGGTTCCCAAATGTGGATAGAAGCATTGAGGTTAGGCAGCATCTGCCTCCTCTCATCTCTGTTTAGAAGTCACTCTGCTGTTGGCCTGAATCTCTGAAGGTATTTCCTCCACCCTATGACCCAAGCCCCAGGGGCTGGGGCTCTGCTCAGGGATGTGAGGCGCCATGTTTGCTCTCCCCCATCCTATCCTAACTCCATGCCCCACCATGCCCACTAAATGAAGAGAGCTGGGCCAGGCAAGAAAGATGGGCTACCAGTAGAAAGGGGCACAAGGGAGGTGACAGTCAGGGAGGAGCCATATTTTTACCAAGGAGACAGGAGTATCTCTTGAAATGTCTAAAGTTTTAGGGGAATTTGCAGAATATAGGGCAGGCCTCTCAAGTGGCCCAGTGGAAATGGGGTCAGGTGATGGGTTAGCTAGGATTAAATGTGCCTGAGGAGGAGTAGAGCTGATTAGAGGCATGGTGAAGACTTCACAGGACATAGTATGGGCAAGTTGCTTTCCCCTTCTCAGTCAACCAATCCACAAGCATTCATTCAGTGCCTGCTATATGCCAGCTACTATACTAAGTGCCAGAAATATGAACACAAAGATACAGAGTCTTTGGCCTGAAGAAGCTTAGATTCTGTGAGAGAGGCAATATGTACATATATAAATTTAGTCAAATAAAAAGTAATTGAGGGGGAGCTAAGAGGTTGGGGTACCAGAAAAAAGCTTCGTGTAGAAGGTGGTCCTTGGTCTGAGCTTTGAAGGAGATTAGGGATTTTAAGAGGCAAAGGTAAGGCATGAGTACATTCTAGTCATGGGCATCACCTGTGCAAAGACATAGGGATGGGAGATGGGGTGCTGGGTGTGTGGAACACCAAGGACAGTTTAGCTGAACCATAGAGTACATGAAGGGGATGACCAAACTGGGTACCCAAAACACCACCCTTGGCAAAACTGAACTCAGGTTGGTTGCAGTGAGCAATTACATTTGATCCTCGTAACAACTCTTCAAAATGGTGCTTTGTTGTTGTTCATTTGTTTCAGTTATATCAGATTATTTGTGACCCCATGTGGGGTTTTCTTGCCAAAGAATGGTTTGCCATTTCCTTCTCTGGTTCATTTTACAGATGAGGAAACTGAGGCAAATCAGGTTAAGTCACTTGCCCAGGGTCACACAACTAGAAGTGTCTGAGGCAGGATTTGAATTCAGGAAAATAAGTCTTCCTAATTCTAGACCCAGGGTTCTATCCCCTGTGCCACCTAGCTGCCCATGAAGTAGGTACTAACTAGAGGTAATCTGAAATGGAGGGGGGGGCAATATGAGATAAATAAAAGGATGTGGTTTCCTTGGGGAAATACATTCTGAATTATAAACAGTAAGTGTCCATGTAGCACAAGTATTTAACTCAATTTCAGTTTCCCATGGGTTACTGAGTTAAATGTAGAGGTTCAAAACTCCCATATCATACTTACTCTACTAATAGACCAGTCAGGAACCATACATCAAGTAACAAAGTTTTTACTTGGGATAGAGTATCAAAGTGAAGCAGGGACACATTACAGGAGAGAAGCATTCTCAGCCTTCCCCACCCCCTCCTGTGAGGGAAGGTGGATACTTCAGAGATAGCAGTTGAAAGACTTCTTAGTCAATCAAGCATCTCTTAAGCACTTTATTGTGCCAGGGTGTGTGTAGCTGCTAAGGATACAAAGGCCAAAATGGAAAAGTCCTGCCCTTCCAATCACTTGCAGTGGGGGTGGGGGAATGGGCAAAGCCCTAATGTATGCATGTTTATATGAAATATATGCACTAAATACAAGCTGATTTGGGAGGAGGAGGACACACCAGCAGCTGGGATTTGAAGAGGAAGAGGTGAGGTGGGAGCTCATCCCAGGCTCTGGGCCAGGAAATGGACATGTGAAGAACAGCAAGAAGGCCATCGCTGCCACTCCAGGAAAGTTTCTAAAGACTGCCTGAGCCAACATGCTCCAGGCCAGATCAACCAATTCTCAGCTCAATTGTTACCCAGGCTCACAACTATGACTGGGTTAATGGGGGAAAAAGGGCCAGACAGCTACTGGACCTCCAGATTTACCTCCTTTGTGGAAGGTCCTTAGCTCTTACTTCTAGCTAAGTTAGGATTGAATTCTACTTTTTTCGCCTCAAGGTGTAGGCTCTCCTACTGTCAGCACTTCCTAATAAGACTTTCTGAGGTTGTCTCTCCAGCTCCCATCATGCCCCCCCTTCCTAGTAACTAGCACTGAGTCATGCAAATAGCCTTGAAGTCCCAGTAAACCTAAAGAAGGCATTAGAAACACAGAAAAGGGAAGGGCAAGGGTTAGTGGCCTTTTCCTGCATTCTTGCCAGCAGGTAAGGCTCATGTCCCCATTACAATCAATTTTTGTTGAATTTTTGTAATATCCAAATGGAAACATTATATCCTATCAGATACTGTGTTATAAAATGGTAGTTATAGAGTTGGAAAGGAATTCAGAGGTCACTGTATGTTTATTCCTTATTTTATAGATGGGGAAATGAAGCCTAGAGAGGCAAAGTGATTTGCTAGGGTCTGCTAAGATTTGAACTCAGTTACTCTGACACCATATTAAATACTCTTTCCAGTCTTTGACCCTGTTTGCCCAGTAGAGGACATGTGTGACCAGAAATGGAGGATACACAAGTCAAGGATGACAGATAGATGTCACATTGGTGTTTACTAAATAGTGAAAGAATCAGGCTTTTCATTTTTTTCAGTTGGTGGAAAAGGTGAGAGTGAGAGAAAACAAATACTTGTTAATTGGGAATAGAAACTGCAAACTAAAAGAAAATCAGAATAAGCCTGCCAAGGGTTGGCTAGATCTTCTTTGGAGGATGTACAGGGAAAGAGATGGAAAGAGAAGGGTTGGATGGGTTACAATTAGCACTGGTAAAGGAATAAGATGAAAGATCTGTTAAAGTATTGAAATACACTTTTCAAATTTGGGGTCTTTTATATCTTGATTCAAAAATGTAGCCATCTCTTAACTAGTAATTCTCTAAAGCAACATATATTTTGTAAAGGGAAGTCAGCCTAACATCACTGGGAGAGGGAACTTGTTCATATAATATGCAGGGTCTTAGCCCCATTAATATTTGGGATTTAAGGACAATAATTAGTGGAATTATTCATCTGTGTTAATCATGGTAGAAGCTTGCTTAGTGTCGATGGTATGAAGGTCAAGAAGGAAATTGAGTTGCATCTGCCTCTCTGATATTCCTTTGAATGAATTGCTGTAAGAACTGAGCCCCTGGAGACATGGCAGATTAGTGGTCAATGGAAAACTGTGGGTAAAACAAAGAGATGTAGGATTCCCTGACTGAAGTTAATATGCCCTTTAGCACTAAAATGAGAATGTCTCATTCCCTCTCAGACCTCCAGATTTCTCCAATCAGCTTTGTTCCTGATCCAAGAGACCTTAAATGGGCTCTCCTGAGCCCTCTCTTGAGGAAGGCTTTAGGCAGAGTGGTTGGGTGACCACTTGACAGAGTGGGCATTCTTTTTCAGTAAATGGGTTGGATTAAATGGCTGCTGTGGTCCCTTCCAACTCCCAAAATCCAGGAGTCTGTAATTCCATAAAAATAAATTAGAATTAGTACAAAATTTTCCATTATGTGCAATTTATATGATAACGGTGGTCAAAAAGCCCAAAATAACTAGGTATAAAAGAAATGGTTTAAAAATTAAGATGTAAAGTGTCTTTTATTTTCAATTGAAGTTTAAATCTGGCAGTATTTCAAAGACTATAAATGGAAACCTTGGTAACAGATGCAAAAAAAATTCTACAAAGATTTAAATGTGAAGACATGTTCCTTATATTTAGCCTCTCCATTGTGAGATCATAAAAACCACATTGTTATCAAAATGAAATACCAAAGAAGAATCTGTGCCAAAGGAGCCTAGAAAACTGGCCACTAACTTTTCCTTCCTGGTGTTAATTTTAGAATATTCTGATGTCCATGCAAGGCTCTCCCTCATTACTGTTATGGCATTACATTACAACAAATACAATTATGTAAAATGCTAAATCTGTACAATGTCTGCAGACATATCACTCAGTTTTTATGAAGACAAACCAGTGACAAAAAGTGCATGTTCATTCAAAAAGCATTTATTGAGTACCTACTGTGTACAAAGCACTGTGGGATATTCAAAGTACAAGATACAGCCCCCGCCCTAATTAAGGAGTTTACAAACTAGAGAGCTTTAGCTATACTAACATGAAGAAATATTAATAGTACAACGTACTGTACAATTAAATGCACCAAATGAGAAGTCTGAGCAATGAGGATATTGTATATACTCTGTCTGCTTTAGAAAGTAGTGTCTAAGAGAGTTTAGGGAAACTTGTGGTATTGGCTATCACTTTATAAGTTTGAATTTCCAAGACTAATTGCCAATACTAATCCCAGAGGATGTTTCCTTTCCACTGGGTACTTTGTCTGCTATTAAGATAAGCTCCCACTAGGTAGATAGTAGGGCCGTGGTTATGGTCTTAGGATGCAGTGAAATAGACTCTCTATTGACGTGGTTTAATGAGGCAAAGACAATGACTCCACAAAATTATTCATTTCTGAATGAAAAATATCTTTCTCTATTGAAATATCTAGAGGTAAATATTTACTCATCACTATATTTATTAAAATAAAATGCTTGGAGAAAAACCAAGAAATAGGATCATCCCAGTGCAATAAATATTTATTGATTAATTGGTTGATTCTATTTGTTAACCATACTGTTAAGAGACTTGGGTAGAGCACAAATTTACAATTAATGGCTGAAATGAGGTCTTTGGGTCATCCATGGACTTTAATTCATTGCAATTCAAATATTTATTAAATGCCTGTTATATATGGTATTATGCTAGGCACCTAGGATTCAAAGATAAAATGAGTTCTTGAACTCAAGTGACATAATTTAACAGGGGCCATGACATGTACACACGTAACTACATTATGAGTTGATTTGCCTCCCTAGGACTTAGTTTCCTCATTTGTAAAATTAGGGGAATGAAACAGATGACCTCTAAGGTCCTTTAATAAGTTTGAAGAAGGAGAGATCACCTTTAGCTCAGGGAACCCAGGAAGGCTTTTATGGAGGGGGACCACCTAAGTTATATATTGAAGGAGAGGAAAGGAAGGAATCTGTTCCAAGCATGGGAGATGGCACAGAGGGAAGAAGACAGGATTAAAATTAAGGGCAAAGAGTCATTTCGTTTTACTAGAACGTACAGAATGTGAAGGGGATTGTTATGTGACAAAGGTTGGAATGAATTTGGGAAGGGCCTTGAGTGGTAGGATCTCTGCTGTGCATGCCACTCCTCTGGGCTTCCTGAGCCTACTCTCTGCTTGGCTTCCACTGGGCAAGTACCTCTGACACAAGACATCGAAGCTGATGGGACGGAGGCGGAGGTGGGGGTGGGAGAAAAGAAGAATCCCCTGCTCCTTCCAAGAGGTGAAATGGGATTCCTTTTCACAAGCTGGTTCTTCTTCACTGCCAGAGTTCATAGTCCTCAGGAACATCTTACCTCCACTTGACTCCCTAGAGAGTGTGGCTCACTTTTTAAAGGGCTCCCAGGATTGTGGCTGGACCATGAGCCAGCCAACAGCTAGCTGCCCTCAAATTTTAGCAAATTCAGTCTGAGAACTTCACCCCTTATAAAGGACTAGTGATGTGTAAACATTTCTTTATATTTCCTTTAAGACCTTAATAGTTCATTATTTCTACTACCTGCCCCTCACTTTCTGAGATTATGACAGCTGAGCTGGGGCGGAGCTGGGGGAAAATCAATTGATCAGGGTCTCCTATCATCTGTTCTCCACCATACCTGGAAGAGACAGGAGGAAAGAGGAGCCCCACACACAGCCCAGTTGCAAGCCAACCTCATGCAGCCCATGAACAAGTAGAAAGCAGGCCCCTGCCTTTTTCCTGGCTTGCCAAGATTAATATCACATTTGAAATGATTGTTTCACTCCATTTTTATTGTAGGTAATGCTACAATTTAAAGTTGCTATAGTAACCATATTGGTTTTGAGTGAAGTGAAACTTCAGCTCTCTGATTTTAATTGTTGGGCTTTGTTTGCTGGTTACGTTAAGAGAGAGAAAAAAATGGGGAAATGAACCTTGTTGCCAAAGAAGAGATGTCTGTTCCCCCAAAAGGATACTAGGATGACTCAGAATATGTCAGTCTCATTATTGAAAGAGGTTGCAGGGGCAGCTAGGTGGCACAGTGAATAGAGCACTGACCCTGGAGTTAGGAGGACCTGAGTTCAAATCCAGCCTCAGACATTTGATACTTACTAGCTGTGTGACCTTGGGCAAGTCACTTAATCCCAATTGCCCTGCCTTCCCCCCTCCAAAAAGAACAAAAAAGTATCCAAAACAAAAGAGATTGCAAATCCATTAATCTCCAAACTGTTATTTGGTGCATTGAAATGGACCTGTTTTCCATATAACAAAATGGAGGAAGGCTAACAACCAACTATTAGCCTTCTGGATAAAAGAAAGCACAAAATCATAAGGTTAGAGCTGGAAGGGACCTGAAAAGTCATCTAATCCAGCCCCTTCGTTTTACATATGAGGAAACTGAGGCCTGGAAAAAAAAGGTATTTGCATGAGGTCACAAGGCAAAAAAAAAGACAGATCGATAGATAGATACACATATGTGTATACATATATACATATACATATTATTCACACTACTCAAGACTTTAATCCAGTTCCATTGACTCCAAAACCAAAGCTCTTTTATCGGTTCTATTCACCTGTTTTTCTGGCCCTTATCATTAAGAGAAATATCATCCTGACTCCACAGTATGTATTGAAACAGAAAGTTGAATAGGCTTAATCATTGCATTTTAACCACTGTCACTCACAACTCTATATAGCCCTTTGTCAGCAAAGTGTTAGATGGAAATTGTAGTTTTTCCCAGCTGGAGGGAGGGACTGGAGGACCATGGGAGGCAGGAAACTTCCCATGGGATGAGGAAGCCCAGAAACTTTTGTTCCCCATGGAGAGGAAAGGGGTTAAAGGCTGTGGACATATACTGACCAGCCAATTGAAAATAAATAGTTACTATTCCTAACCGAATATAATCATGAGCATTTGTAGCCTTGTCTGTCTCACTGAACCAATAAGGATTAACTTCCTTACACAGAACTTAGAGATTTCCCTGACTTTCATTGGGATCTGGTGAATTTATTCCCCTCTCCACTTCTTGGCCTATCCCTCACATTAATGCATGGAGAAGTGACATCACTTATCCTCAGGAGTTTCCTGCTATTTTTCAACTTTGTCTATTTGCTTTACATACTTTTATAATGAGCTTTGACTCTAGATCAGGGCTTCTTAAACTTTTTCTACTCTAAACCCCTTGAGCATGACCTGCAACCCACAGTTCAAGAAGTGCTGCTCTAGATAAAAATATGGTAATTTTTATTGCAATGTGAGTGCATGTTTGTTATAAAGTAGGGTATCGTGCAAATAGAGCGAGGGTGAAAGAGAGCCAGTGGGCCCAATGAGAGCATATGATATAGTTGGTATTTTGGTAAGAGACTCATTATTCTTTGATTTTAAATTGTTTTCTAATTCCAGAACTGACAGTGACCGGATAGGTGGCACTCTGTACTCCTAGCCCTCCTTAGGAAATAATTGTAGAGATAAAGATCTTATTAGAAAATTATTTTAAAGTAGCTCCTTAAAAGAAAGAAAGTGTCACACCCATTAATCTTTATTACCTATATGGAAAAATTAAGTGTGCCTATAGCAAACCCCTGAGGACTCATTATATTTCCTAAAACATGCTATAAGAATTTTCCAAATGATTCAAAATCATAGGTTTGCATAGAGTGTGCAAACCCACATACCATGCTCAGTTATGTTCAAAACTAATCGAAATAGTTGGAAATAAGGATGTGCATAATCATTGCATTAGAGGTTTTCACATAACATGAAAGGACCTGGATATACTTTGAGGGATTTCTTGCTTCTTTGGATCATTTCCCTCCTTCAGAGAATCTAGAAACTTCACTAACTGCCACCACCCATTGTGTTGTCACCAACTCCCCCTGAAAGCACAAAATTCACAAGACTCAAAGAATGAATAGGCTCATTTATAGGGCAAAGAAAACACATAGGATGCTGCTTTAAAAGCCCAGCTTACAATGGAGCTCATAAAAATTATTGACACCCGTCTACATATAAACCTCCTCAGAGGCCTGTGTGGTCTCAGTCATAAACCTTGCCCAGAGAGAGTAACACCTAGCAGATGTTACCTCTAATTCTATTTTATCAGTTCTTTTCCTCCCCATTAATGGTCTTTTGGTCACTCTTTGTTGGTGTTCTTTCGAGAATTCCTTTGTCCAGCTTCACAGTGTAGCTCATTTCACTTGCTAAGTCTCCACAGCTCCAAATAAATAACAGGGCCAGAAATCTCTCCAATGGCCCATTCCCCTCATGGTTCTTCCACTGTCCACCAAGAATTCTCTAGCAGATGGCCTCGGTTCAGTCCTGTGGCTCTCAGTTAGCTGTGTCCCAGTCAGAGGCTTATCTCATAGCTAGGGATGCTATATCAGAGCTCCCTTGTCATGATCAGGGACACTTAGGTTTTATCTCTCTGTGTCGATCTGTAGTGTAATACAAACAAGTGGCCTGCTCAGAAAGTTTCAGAAGGTCCACTGACCTCTGGTTTCACCAAAATGCCCAATAGTCAAGAGTGCACTGCTTCTCACAATTCCCAGACAGTACCAGGTTGGATCAGGGTGACTCCATTGTCCTATTTCCTTTCTTCCCCAGCGTCATTCTAAACTCTGTGTCTCCCGTCAGTGTCAGTACCCACCAGGAGCCTAGAGGGTCAAGAGGCTCAAGTATAGCCTCCAAATTCCCCACATTCCCTTGACCCTTCAGAATTCTCACCTCCCTCTGGAGCCAGCTGAACAGCCCCATCTTATATGGGGCTGCCCCCCATGATATATAGAATAGGGGGGGTTACCAAAGGAAAAAGAAAGCGCTCCACCAATGTCGCTACTCCTGCACAGGAAAAGGATTAACAGTCTCCAAGAAAGATGTTTTTTTAATTAAAAGAGTTTTGCTTTATAAGAAACAGGGAGATAATAATGCCAAGGTCATGTTCCTCTAACTTCAGCATCCTGAAGTAGTGACCATCTACAATACTGGGAATGGAAACTCATTATTGCTACCTGAATGCTATTGATACAGAAATGGCACATTTTAACTGAGATACAAAAACTTCTTTCAAAATAATTAGGTCCTTCACTGCTATTGAAAGGAAGCAAGTATTATTTCAATATTTTTTAGAAATAGGTAGTGTGAAATACAAAGGGGGATGTCTCTTCAACTGTGGCCAAATTGACACAGGACAAAGAAAATCAGTGAACTCAATTTTCTAGTCTTATTAAAGATTATTAATCATCACAATGATTCCTTGTTAGCAGTAGGACCAAGCTTTATAATTCCAAGTCCCAAAGATGAGCTTTGGTGAATCAGTCTATGTGTAATGTGCCCTTCAGGAGGGTTCCCACTGTGGTCAGAACCATCATCCCAACAATCCAAAGGAGCAGTTTTTGAGTCATCCATTTCTAACCTAGTCTCAATTGTTTAATCATACCCTTGCATTTCAACTTCTAACACCCCAGCAGAATAGTTGTGGGACTCAGGTTGGTTTTTGGATTTGCAAATAAGAATCAAAGTCCTCACAAAATCAAGGTAAATTAATAATGAATCTATTTTCCTTATCATCTCTCCCACAAGATACTTGTCTTAGAAAAAATTATGCAGCTTATCAACATATTTTAAAGACTTTTAGTTTTGTTTTGCTTCCATTTTCACTGTTATGTTTATGATGGAAAAACTCCAGAGAGACTCCAATAAATCCCCAAAGATACACAGTTGCATAAGATCCTCAAAAGGGAAATCATCAAGGACCCCATGTATTGGAGAGACCAGCAAAGTCTGAATGACTATAATAGGGCCCTTCCCTTTCTATTAGCACTAAGTATTCCTGCCATTTCACATTTTTATTTTTAAAGATACACATTTCTGGGGAAATTCCAAAATCATTATAGTGTAAAATATTATTCCATCAATCCAAGATTTACCAACATCACCAAGAATCTACAAAAATGACACTATTTGTAAGATTTGTGCCAATGTTGTTACTAGTTCTGCCCAATAAACACATTTGTATCTATTCTTCTAAACGACGTGACTTTTCCCCACGACATTGACCCATATCTCAGTAGTACCTCCTGTAATTAGCACAAATTTGTATTTGTTGATTCAAAATGATCTAAACAATACATATTTCAAGAAAGCAGGAAAAGAAACTGTTTATTTCTAATTGACATTGAAACAAATGATTAGCACGCTAAAGTTCTTGTCTAACTCTTTTCTATTCATTAATTATTCAGGATTAATTCTTGGGGAAAATTCAGAGAATGCTTACGATGATGAGTTTTTAAGATATACAACTGTTCTAGGAGATAAGAAATGTTCATGGATTTATCATTTATTGAAATATACCATAAAGATCTTAAGTCTGCTAAAATTGTCTTCTGCTTTTGTTAAAAAATAATTACTAAGTATTGATGGAGAATATGCATTAATGTATTAGGACCCAGTTACAACTCACCAAATTCTTATAAGATGAATTAACTTCATGCAAGGATGTATAGGAAAGAGTTTGATCTGCAAGATTTAGAGAAACAAAATCAATCCATCAACAAATGAATTGAGAACCCACTATGTGCAAGGTGCTATCATGCACACTGTGAGTCATACAGAGAAGCATAAATCGCTATCCTGACCCTCAAGGAGCTTTAAATCCAGTTGGCAAAAAGCAAATGAGAAGCCAAACAACAATATTGATTTATTTTCTTTTCACATGTCATTCTCTCTGAATTAACCCATGATGGACCAATTCACATGTCACCAAGACTTCCCTCATTGCACCCTCTCACCACTGTTATTTAAGGGAAGTCAACATTTTCATTCCAAACTACCTGCTCACTATTGCTCAGTAGCTCCAAATGCAATACCAATAGTGCATTGCAATGAACAGGTAGATGGAACCTCTTTGGACCATCAGATATTGAATTGAGTCTGAGCAATCACTGAAATAAATGGCCATTTGTTTATTATGTTGAGTATTTGACTGTTTGTTTTACTTTTTATTTGAGTATTTGCATCACCCAGATGTATTCTAGAGACAAGGAACATAACCTCCCATGGAGGTATGGATTGAGGTCCAATGGGAATTGGGTTAGAGATTCAGGAAAGATTATTCAATTCCTAGACATTTAGTTTAAATAGAATTTTCTGGCAAGGATGCCCCTGACTGGAGCTCTTCCATCAACCTAAAGGCACTATCCATTAGGAGCTAACATAGACCTTCCAATTTCTTATAAACTTACTGGATTGTCATAAGCCTTCTTCATCCTCCAAATGACTTTCCAGGAACCATTACTAGAGGTGGAGCTCCGTAAGGACAGAGTCCACACCTTAGCTAATGGGTTTGTTTCCCATATACTTAGGAGAGTGTTCTTAATAAATAGTGCTTAATAAATGCTTGTTGAGACTGAGTTAGACATCTTAAAACAGGACATGATTGTCAAGTAAGCAATACTAGTCAATGCTAACTATGAATTCAGAGTAGGGAGCGATCCCTGAGTTCGGAGCAGTTGTTCAGGTGCCTTTATTGAGTTTGTTCTCATCTGGCCTCTGCATCTCATCATGATGAGTCTTCCTGACTCCAGACCCAGCACTCTGTCTACTGCACTGCCTAGCTAGCCTTCAAAGTTCATACTTGAGGATATGATAGCTTATGGGTTACTATAAAAAACTGAAGACATTACCCACCTATTCAAGTAGAAATATTTTAGACCCCCAAAGTATATTCTGACAGTATATGTGTTTTGACCAACATAGTTCTCTCAACTCATAGTTCTCTTAACTCAAATAAGATATTGTATACCAAAGCACATTGAAAGGTATCTGCTCTAGATTCATATACAATATGTTTATATCATTTTTCAATTTTTTTCAAATTTCATTCACATTATTAAGGGTATGCTATATGCAAGACCTTGTGTATGGCACTGGGTATACAACGATCAAAGCAGAAACAATCCCTGCCCTCAAGAAGGGCATTCTCCTCAGAGGATAATTTTTATTTATCTGTAGATAAATAAAATCAAAGTGATTTGTGGGAGTTGAGAGCACTAGCTGGACAATGAAGAAAGAAAAAGATCCTGAGACTTCTCGATGATTAGGGAGTGATTTACAGGCACCAGAAACAGCTTGGGCAAATACATGGAGGTAGGAAATAGAATTTTAAATACAACAAACAGCAAGGAGAACAGTTTAGTTGTAACATGAAGTGCATGAAGTCTGGAAAGTAGGTTGGAGCAAGATTGTGGGTGGGGGGGAGGGCTGAAATTCTAGGCAGAAGGAGTCTGTATTTTATCCCAAGGGCAATAGGGAATCACTGAGCGGTTTTGAGGAGGAGAGTAACCTGGTCAGACCTGAACTTCTAGAAAATTATATTTGACAAGTGAGTGGGGGAAGGATGGAAGAGGAGAGAAACTAGAATCAGGGCAACCAATCAGGAGGCTCTTCTTAAAGTAGTCTGGGCAAGAGAATCACAAACATCTCTAGACAAACCAAAGTTAAGAAACTTTGGAGACTTCTGTAGATATCACTGCTGACAATGTCAAATAAGTCTGACGAATACTATGGTAGGATGTTGGTACTCTCCCGTCCCTTCCTCCCACACCATCTATGCCATGCTGCAATCCCAGTAGCCATCTGGTGCAAAAGAACTGGCAATTATCTTGTCAGGAAGCAGCAATAGTGAGATGCTACCAACCATTTTTGTACTTTTTTTTCTTAATGGTTACAAGAATGGTATCTGAAATCTTGGGTGCTCCATGTGTGAATGAAGGGCTGCCCTCCTCGTGGGAGAGATGAGCCATCAGTTCTAAGGACTTGATTGTTTTAGAAGACCCTAAGTGTAGTGCTATGATCTTTGGAGGGTATGCCCAAACCTATGTAGACTTCAGTTTCACCATCTGGAAAGGGGAAGGGGGACAAGATGATCTATAAAGTTCCCTTTATCTCTGAAAGTTCCATTTTCTAAAGATGACAAAACAAACCAACAGCTCCTGAATACTTCATGAAACATAAGTAAAATGCCTTTGGTGTGCCCCTCATTTTCTACCTTTGTCTGTCCATGCTTTCCGTGGTAATTCCAAGATTTACATGAATAAGTGTGCATGTTAATGGTAAAGATTAAAATGAGAAGCAGTGAAATAAGGAACAAACATCTAAATCATGCATGCATAATTCCTGTCCTAATGACATTTTGGAAACTCACGATATTGCTCTAAGTATTTCTTCTATTTCTAGGAGGAAAAAGAATATTAATTTTGCATGCCCAGAATATGAAATTTGTTGTGGCTAATGAGACGTTCAAGGGCCTAAAGCTGCATGCTCCCCCAGTGGCTGGGGCAAAGTCTGGGATGGGGCTGGGGCTGATGGGACTCCCACCTGTGATTGCCCTACTTCGGCCTGCCTCCCTTCTGTACCCAGAGGACAGCTGCATCCCCAGGTCCTGGCCAGAGTTACCAGGGTGTTCCATGCCAAGAAACATTTTGTGCTACATTCCGAACTATGAACTGAATTTGAAAAAATAAATGTCCTCGTTAAACCCCAGAATTTCTAAGTTTCCTTTGGAGGGACTACCAGAAGGGTAAAAAAAAGAACATTATTTGGGATACAAGTGGCCATAAAGGCATGAATTCTGGTCAGGTGCAGCTGTAATGGCTACTCAGATTAGAAATTAAAACCTTTTAATAGTTAAGCAACATTAGAAGACACTTTTTTCAAATTGCTACTTTCCAGATCATCTCTTTTCGTACACCAAAAAAGGCTTCCCCCGTTCTTCTAAATAATAACCGCCTAACTAGCTTTCACCCAAGTATTCTGGTTGTGACCTCGTTGGAGCAGGAGATCCCCTGCTATACTGCAGACCCAGACCCATCTGTGTCCACCCAAAGCTTTGGGGGCCTTCCTCCAGTTCTCTTGACATTGTGTGAACCCAGGACTGTCCATTGGTTGGTTCTCAGTCACATGACCAATTTATCTTTCAGTCAGAGAGAGAGATATTAGTCTACACCTGTTATTCCATTTGTGTTGGGACCTCCTGATCTAAAACCTCCCTCCATAAGTACAAATTAGTAACTCTTTTGTAATTTCTGATCTTAGAGAACTACATAGATCACTGACAGACTGTTAAGTCAACAATCATTTCTTTTTTTTTTTTTAAAGCAATCGGGGTTAAGTAACTTGCTCAAGGTTACACGGCCAGTTATTTCTGGGTGTGGTGCTAAGTATCTGAGCCCGGATTTGATCCCCAGGTCATCCCAACACTGGAGCCGGTCCTCTTACTCACTGAGCCACCTGGCCGCCCCTGTCAACAATCATTTCTTAAATGCATACTATGAGCCTGCCACCATGCTAAGTATTGGGGATACATAGAAAGGTTTAAAAAACTCCAACTCCAAAACAAAGTCCCTGTTCTCAAGGAGCTCTCATTCCAGTGGGGAAGACACAACACAAAGAACTACATGCAAACAAGATAGAAACAGGATACGTTGGAGATCATCTCAGAGGAAAGACACTAAGGTTAAGGAGGACTGGAAAAGGTTTCCTATAGAACATGGGGATTTTATCAGTGTTAGAAGGAAGCCAAGAGGCAGAGATGAGGAGGGAGACATCTCCAGGTGTGAGGAACAGCCCAGGAAAATGTACAGAGTCATGTGCAATAAACGTCAAGGAGGCCAGGCTCACTGAATCTCAAAGTACATGAGGAAGGGCTTGAAAATTCAGAGCAATTTACCAGAAGTAACAGGGAACCACTGCAACTTAGTGACCATGGGGAGGATGGTGGCATGGTCAGACCTTCATTCTGGGAAGCTCACTTCACACTTGAGTGTAGAGAATGACCCAGTATGTGTCAGGGACAGGATTTGAACCAGGTCTTGCTGATTCCCAGGTCATATTTCTATCTACTACATAGGTGGCATTGAATTCAAATAGAAATGAAACCCTGCTGGCCACATGTCGATTTAGGACACAGTAAAATAACGTTATCTGGGTTGGATTTTGTTTTTATTTATTTTGTTAAACATTTCCCAGTTATGTTTTTATCTGGTTCGGGGAGTGCTTGGGAGTTTTGTGGTTGCCTGAGTGTGGCTTCTCTGTAGTACACGCTGCTCCCTCTCTATCACAGCTCTGGGTGCAATAAGAAACACTCTCATTTTGAAATTGAATCTAAGTCTTTGCCCTCAGATCAGTTATATAGGCATTAGTGAATTGGGGGATTCTCAGGAAGGAAAACAGACAATCTCTACATGGTTAGCAATAGAACATTTTTTTTTCAAAAATATATATGCAGAGTAATTCAGGTAGAAATCAACAGTTCTCTGGTAACTCTGAAGTCTTGTTGCAAGACTTTTCATATAGCTACTCACAGCTTTGCTTCCTACCCTCTGGGCTATGCCAGGCCCTAGCTAGCTGGACTGATTAAGTGGAAACAACTCACAGGCCGCAGTAGACCCTGTCTTCATTGGGGTTAAGGGGAAAGGGTGGGGAGGGGAAAAGGGAAAATGCCAGAAGGTAGCTACATGCCAAGGCAGACTTCAGCAGTAGAACAGAAGCTGGATTTGGAGTCAGAGAACCTGAATTCAAATCCTAGCTCTGCTGCTTACTTCCTGTGTGACATTTGGCATGCTATTGAGCCTCAGCTTCCTCCTCCGTAAAATGAGAGGGTTGAGCTCGGTGACCTCTAAGTTGCTGTCCAGCTCTCAATCTTTGCTCCTTTGATGCTATGACTCAGAATATGCAAACCTGTCTTTGGGAGCAAGGGTCAAGTGGCATAGCGGATCCAGATGGCCTTGGAGTTAGAAAGACCTAGGTTCAAGTCCTGCCTCAGACATACATATGTATGTCTTGTGTAATCCTGAGCAAATCATTTAACCTTTCAGTGCCCATTCACTTTTCTATCACTAGAATGTGTAAAACAGTCAGTGGTCTGCCTTGGGAGTTTCCTCACTAAGAGTTCCCTACACTAATAAAATTCCAGATCCAGAACATCCCCCCTCCCATATCCTACTCCCTAAGATAAGGAGCAATGAAGAAATAATCCTTTTCAGGAAAGACCTTGGGCTGCCTTCTGAGGACACAAAACTGTGTGGGAGAAAAGATTGGGAAATTGAATTACCAAGTGGTGCCCAGTGATATCAAAAGAGGTAGGTAACTGCCATCTCAACCCCAGGCTTGGCCCAGCCTACCACCTGCTGATATGACGACTATTCTCTCACAATTTGAAGGACAAATGACTTTCTTTTGTATTTAAAGTCACCTCTGCACAATGTATTCTGTTACCTTAGGGGGCAAAAGGCCAAGCCAAACTGCTTCCAGATCTTCTTCCACCTGGTAGCAAACAACCCACCAGGCAGGCTGTCTTTGAATTTGTGTGTACACACTGTTGCCTGTCTACCAGATGAGATAACATCTGGTGTGCCTGCCAGCATGTTTGGCAGGAACCCTCAGGAGAAAGAAAATCTCTTTTGTTCACAAGGGAGAAAGAAATCATGGCAAAGGGCACAGAGAAAAGCACCTGGTACGGTTTCCCTTGTTGGCATACTCTGTGATCCCAGAACTGGGTTCCTTCAATCTCTTCAGCATAGGCCCCAAGGATAGCAAAGCTGTAAGAGTGTCTGTATCTGGAGAAGAAGAAAGAGAGGAAGCCCAGGCTGGAAAAGAGCCTCTGTCACTTCAGTGGGGTAGAGGTCATTGGAGAAAAGTCCAGTGCTCAGTAGGAAAAAAACCACTTGGAAATCCTAATAAAGGGATTGACTAAAATGATCTTCTACAGTCACGAACAAAAGCTTCTTTCAATGGAGACAGCTAACTCTTGAAATAATTTTTGCAAATTCCTGTTATACCTGATTCTCCCCATTCTAAAAAAAAAGCTGTCGAAGTTCAACTTAGCTGTCTCTGCTTTGTTTCTCTATTTGTCTCTTCAAATATTTGTCTCTTCTGCATTTACTTCTCTGTATACATGCTGTATCTCACCCATTAGAAAGTAAGCTCCAGGGGCTTTAGTGTAAGCAGGGACTGGTTTGGATTTGTTGTTGGTGTCACTGTTGTTAGTTTGGGTTTTTAGCCCAATGACATAACACAGGGTTTTGCACATACAAAATGCTATTTGAATTGAACCCATAGGGATAGCTCAATCAATGATTCTTAGCATCTCATAGTTTTTTGGTGTATCAAAACCCTTGCTATGGTGGTCTGTCAACCAGGTAACCAAGACCCTTAGGTTTCTGTAGACTGACTGGGTTTATCAATGTCCTTGGATAGCCCAGTGAACTAGGCTGCCCCAACTGATGATGGACCCTCTAAATCTGCTCTTCCTTACCTTGGCTCCTCTTCCCCTGTTTTTCCTTTCTCAGGAAGGTGAATGACAGCCAAAGTAACCAGTTCCTTCATTTAGGAGTTCTGCATAGCCAAATACTAATTTTATTGCTTCCAACCCATTATTCAAGCAGGAGACTTGGGCTAGTTGAAAAGTATGCAGTGGTGCTTCTAAAGCACTTTGGGATCCTGCAGGCTGCGACCCAAGGCATAATAATATTATATCATAGAAGAGTGGGTAGGCACAGGAGTGACAGGCCACATGGTATGTTAATCATTTAATCTCATTTCTAAATTATTCAGAAAGATTCCCAAGACAAATGTTCACTTCATTTTGACACC
Organism: Petaurus breviceps papuanus; assembly: GCF_028583685.1. Lineage (NCBI taxonomy): Eukaryota > Metazoa > Chordata > Mammalia > Diprotodontia > Petauridae > Petaurus > Petaurus breviceps. The sequence goes on along the minus strand of NW_027187307.1, from coordinate 8,589,691 downwards.
AAGTTCAGGTAGTCTTGACAGGTAAAAAGCATATAGCTGCTTTCATTTTTTTCTTCTGCACTTTTAAAAAAATTCACCCTTACAAGCCACTAATGTTAGTTAAGGTCCTTATCAAAGACTGTAGCTGCATTAACAGAGATGGTGTGTCAAACAAAGTAGAGATAATACCCCATAGAAACCCATTTTCCCCAGATACCCTTAAATCCCTAGGGTGGTCAACAAATACTCAGACCTGACAGAAATGACTTTCTTTCTTGAATTCAACGGAGATTTGGCTTTTTCAAAGGTGGCCCTCCGGGACATTCTGAAAGCTTTTCTCAAGATTGTATCATTTACTTGTCTGCCCTGACAGAATGCCAGAGAGAAAGAAATCTGGAAGGAATGGCTCAGTGTAGCATCAGAAGGCCGGCCCATGCCAAGGTCAGAGCCTGGTGGTTTAGTTTTCAACCACAGAGTAAGTCATTGAAGAGACTGGGACCATAAGAGCAAACAATGAAACTGAAAGAACTCTTCTAAGGGGAAAAAATCAGGGTGACTTAAGAGTTGGTCTTCTTTAATCCAGAGCTGTGTGATTGTGGTGAAAAATCTTGGCCTCAAGGAATAGATGAGGAAATTAACTTCCTTTCTCTCCTTGAGGATGTGGAGGACTGTGGGTACATAATGTTGCATACACTGTAAAATGTAAATGTGGCCCGAATACAAATGGGCCCACAAAATATACAGAAATACAAAAATGCTATGTAAAAATAACTGTGATGTAAATACAAAAAAGCATCAATAAAATTTTAGAATGATAATATTCTGCTTTCTGACATGAGAGAGTTGGGAGTTTTTCTTCTCTTTCTCATGTAGATGTGGAAATAAAAACTTGTCCCTTAAATCAAGTCAATAAAAAAGTTCCTCATGTTGCTAGTGACAATTCTTACAATATTTCCAATTCTTGATTCTTGACATCTTTATAGTAGAAGGGGGAAAAAGTCTAAAAATAAGAGTTGCCAATATGGCAGCAGAAAATCACCCCCTCCCACCAAATTTGTCTTCCCAGATTTCCATGCAGTACATTGTGGACCCAAACTCCTCTAGCTCTGAAAACTGAATGAATAGTAAATGTTTTAGAAATATTTGTTGAATGAATAAGCGAATGAATGAAGGAGCCCTTAAAAGAAAAGATGAACACACAGGGTCTTTGTATTCCAAGAGTTTAATGAAACAACATTCCCTGTGTTGTCTGCACAGTGCTCAAGTCTTAAGCACATTTTCATATTCTGTGTAAGTCAAGTGATGACAAAAATCTCTGCCAACTGCACTGTCACTTTTCAAACATACTAAATTCTACTGATCTCAACAGTTATCTCTATGAACAGACAAGAGCTGCATTCCTTGCTCTGGCTACCCTCCGTTTCATAGGCCAGTCGCCATATTCCTTTTCCTTTACTTCATTCCCATTCTATGGCTAATTTTATTATGTAAGAAAAGGAAAGGCCAGCGAGCTGTTGCTGCAATGGACAGAGTACTGGACCTGGAGTCAGGATTCATCTTTGTGGGTTCAAATCTAGCCACAGCCATTAGCCATGCAACCCTACACCAGTCAGCCTCAGTTTCTTCATCTTTATAATGGGGAGAATTATAGCACTTATCTCATAGGATCGTTGGGAGGATCAAATGAGTTAACGTATATAAAGCACTTTGCAAAACTTCAAGTGTTATAGATGCTAGCTACTAATATTATAACTAATATTATTCTCAGAAGGGGGGGGGGTTTCTTTTTCCGTTGGGGCCATTTTGTGCTCTTGCCTTACACACATGGGGGAAGGGTCTGAAAATGAATTGCTTCAGTGCCCTCTTCCACCGGCCCATCTTCTTAGAATCATAGAGGTAATAGCTTTAAAAGGAGCCTTAGAGTCCAGCAAATACAGAAAAAAAAATGAAGCCCAGGTTGAGTGACCTGCCCATGGTCACACAGAGCTTGCATTCTGAAGGGCAGACGTCATCCCACAGCCACCTTTTCCCATTCTAATGTTACTCAACCTTTCCTTGGTAAGTCTATCCAACTAGCCTCTTTCTTTCAAGGCTTTCTTTCTAGACCTTTTTCTTCCTCCTTGAGTGCCTTTTCCCTAGTACTGCAGACCACATTAAGCCCTCCCTTCCCTGAATTCCAACAAAATGTGACTACATACAATATGTACATGTTCGTACTTGAAGTATTCTTTCATTATTTCCTGTCTTGGATCTCCAACAAGGTTGTCAATGTCATAAGGTCTTGGTTCATGTCTTATGCTTCTTTTCTATCCCCAGCACAGCCTAGAACAATGCTAGGCACAAGATAGACCCTTAATAAATGCATCATTTAAGAAATTCAGATCAAAATCAAAATCTCTATTACCACTGAATATATACTAAGCAGTTACCTAGTAGATGACTTCCTACTAGGTGCTATAGGCATTTGATGATAGCAGTAACCTCATTGGTATATATATCATTAAGCTTTGTGGCCCAGAGACCTTCAAAGGATTCTGGGTTCATACAAATCCAAGTTTGTTACTGGGAGCCTGACTCCCCATTTCCCCCCCCCCCAAGAGGTCCCACATCTCCCTTTGCCTCTGCTCTTTCCCCAAAATAAAACTCCAGGGAAATGCATAAAGCAATGCTGACGTATGATTCATGTCTATGCTTCCCCAAATGTGGGTGACAGGATATCTACTTTTGTACATACAATGAAGATATCAGGTATGTGGCAGATTATTTTGTTTAAATGCAGAAGACACAAAAGACTCACAGATGAATGAACAAATACAGGAAACATAGGAATAAGGCCTGGCCTTGTGGTTTCATTGAGATAAGGAAGTCAAGAGTGAGGAAACTGCCTCTATCAATGAAGGTTACCATCTCCTCTGTAACACAGTCTTAAATAGTTTTTCCAGGGTCCCACAGACATTATATATGTCACAGGATTTGAACCTGTCTTCTTGGCTCCAAGGAAAGCTCTCTCTCCACCTGCCATGCTGTCTCAAATAGCTCAATTAGTTTCATTAGATGACCCCAGAAGGTAAAGTTACTTTACACTAAGTAAATACCCTTACTTACCTTGGACCTTTATCATCTGAAGAATCCACGCCTATACCATGGTAGGATTTGAGTCCTCCAGCTGTGAAATCCTCCTGTCGGGGGCCCTTTTCTCCCCCAAGAACCATGTAGGTGATGGAAAAAAATAATAAAAATTTATTTTTAAAAAAAAAGCCTTAAGGAGCTGCTTGAGATTCACTGAAATTAATTGACTTGCCTGGGTCGCACAGCTAGCATGTCAGAGACAGGATCTAACCGCAGGCCTTCTTGATTCCAAATTCAGTCCTCTAGTCACTCTAGCAGACTGCTTTAAGCTAATCAATATTATTCCTCATTTTGAAAACATAAATTCAACATATAGCTAATTTAAAGTCCTTTTTTCTTTCTTCAGGAAATCTAGAGAAAAAGAAAATATTTTAATTGAGGAAATGTTTTTTGGGCATGATAATTCTTTTGGAGTCCCAAGCTGGGACTTCTTAGCATGAATATTATATGCTAAGACATTAAATTTGCGGATTTCATAATGAGGTTTCTCAATAATATCAAATACTCTGTATAGGACTTATGCCTCCTGATATTTCAACTAGGGCCTACTTGGAAATTTCGTCACCACCAAATTTGCTTTTCCCAGAGTTTCAAGCTATAAAATAAATTATTCATAATGAGTTAATTATCATCTCAATGTACCATCATTCCTATTTTAAAAATGATATTCAAGAGATTAAATACCCAGGAATTTAATCACAATTTGCATACACTAGCTTTGAAAATAAGTAACAGTCTCTTGATCAATGCAAAATCACAAAATCCTCCTGATGAAAAAGAGCCTGCAGCTGAATTATAAGAACTAGAAAAAGGGATTCACTCTAAGAAAGCTAATGACCACCCCCAAAGGTCATTTACAGTTTGTTTTAATAAATTGGCTCACATAACTGATTCTTATGAAAAGAGAGAAAATAGTTTCTATCTGATTTAAGGTGGTCCTTTGGTTTTTAGAAGAATGAGAATTGGCTTCCGAAATTCTTTGAAAACATTCATTCTCTAGCTTTTCTCCTAAATGCCAACTCCTTAATGTGGCATTCAAGGCCTGCTACCCTAGTACTAACCTAGCTTTACAGTATTATCTTTTTACATTATTCCTCTTCAAATACTCTAGAATCCAAGGAGGGTTTTGCTAAGTTGTCTTCCAACCTCTTTCTTCTGGTGATCACAGGATCAGAGACTGAGAGCAAAAGGAGACATTGGACAATCCTCTCATGGTCCAGAGGGTGAAAACCAGGCCCAGAGACAGGAAGTAATGTGTCCAAGGTCATAATAGGTAATAAGGTAATAATAGGTAATAAGTGGCACAGTTAGAATTTCAACTTGGGTTCTCTGTCTAGGCTGCTATTAAGATGAAAGATGCATAGGACATACAAGGTAAGCCTTTATGTAGGGGCTTTGAAGCAGGGCTTTGAAGGGAACAAGGAATTTTAAGAGGCAGAGGTGATGAGGGAATAGATTCTAGGCATGGGTACCACTCAATACAAAGGCAGAGAAGCCAGAGGTGGAACAGCAGATAGCCAGAGCTGATCAGAAATGGTGCCCAGAGTTAACCCAGCGTTTACAGATGTTAGCTGTCAGTACCATGTCTGTGGGATGCCAAGAGTTATGGATAGAGGTGAGGAGCTGAGCCTTAGAGCACCAAGACCTGGTGGGAAAATTGAGAGCCTAATCTAGGCAATGGGCCCACCACTGCCAAGCAGGGCATCTGACATCCAGGTGCACACACAAATCAAAGGCTGAACAAAGTAGCAAGTCAGAAACCAGACAGGCTAAGGCATATAGTGATCCTAGTGGGTCAGCGGAGGCTGTAGGCCTGAAATCAGGTGAAGAGACAAGCAGGGACCCATTATGCCTGCATATTGGCAGGAGGGTGACCATAGTCTGGGCAGGTGGTCAGAAGCTAGCTACTGAAAGGCAAATCAAGGTGGTAGGGTGGGCCAAAGGGCTCTCTTCTCTCTTCGGAAGCAATCAAGAATCCAGAGCATCAGCACCGACGAGGGAAAGACAAAGGAAAGCAGGCCACTGAAAGTGCCATCAATTACGGGTATCTCACTTCTAAGGCAGAGTGCCAGCCTAGCCACGAGTTTCTGCCGATTCCCTGCTATGGCAGGAGCCAGTTCCACAATGTGGGCAGCCCAGAGCCTAGAGGGCAGGGAAGGGGTGGGGGGGGGTGTAGGAAGTATCTGGAAATGATGATAATGTAAGAACAAAAGGCATCAATACAATTCTTTTTTTAATTGAAGGTGGTCAAATTAAACTTCCTAATTATGTCACTTCTATAGTTATTGGTTCAGTTATTTGGCTTAGTTATATTTTAATCCCTGATTAAGCAGGGTGGACTTAGGTGATACCAATGATAGAGCTGCATTTGTAATTGAACTATTATAATTTATTCTCCTGAATCTATTAATCCCTCCTCAGAATTAGAACAGCATTGCCTAAAGTGTCAAACTTTTGGAAATACCCACTCCAGGGAGAATCAACATAACATAAAGCTGCTGCCATAGGACAAGTAAGCATGGTGAATGGAAGGGAAAAAACAAGACTGAGAAAGCAGATTCACAATTGAACATGAGAGCAAAGGACACAGGGGTAGAAGGACCTAGACCCGGCACAAAAGAATCTTCTCTGTCCCCTTGTAACCTCCTTAGATCTTCCTGTCTTTGACCTTGAAGTAATTTTAGCAAGCTGGATGGTATCACTTCCTAGAATATCATGGTGAATAAATCCATTAGCCCCGTGACCCTCGCTTGGCATTTCCAAGGAAATTTACAGTTGGTAGTGAGAAGGTTGGGCACACTAAAAGCTGCCTATTGATGAAAATCCTGTTTCAAGAAAACCTGGGCAGGTTTTACATAAAGAGCCCCATGAAAAAAAAGTCTCCATATGTGCAGCTGATGCTTGTGATAATTTGTTCAAAGGTTCAAAAGTTTCTAGGGATATTATAGACATTTTAAATTGATTTTACCTCTTGCAGTTGCTACGATTCCCTGACTAAGCACCAGTCAGGTAGCCAGGGGGTGGGTTGGGGGATGCACCCCCAGCGTCCACTCCCCAGAGTGTCTATGGGCCAGGTCCAAGTGGCAAAGAAGCATAGAGTTCTAAAGCTGGATGAAGCCTTGGAGATTACCAGCTCCTCCCCACCTCCTCCTACCCCATCCCAGGAGAATGTAAGCAGTTTCTGTCCTCAAGGAAAAAAGAACTTGTACTCAGAGAAGTACAAAGTATATTGTAGCAGCAAGGACCCCAAGGGTCCTCAAGGTTTGCTGCCACCACAGGTTCTTGGATCTGCTTTGATAAAGGAAAGCAACTCAAAATGGGTTAACAAGCTTACTTTAATCAGTCAGACATACATCGTTTACCTTGTTCAGGGGAAAAGGTCAGCACCCCAAACTTCAAAGTATACAGGAAGAATTATCAAGACAGAAGCAGATCAAGTAGACAGATTTCCAAACTGTCCAACCATTACATCCATACCCAGTCAACATCTGGGTTTCCACATCTGGGTTTTTCAAAGTGGGGGGGAGGGCCCTCTAGACAATGGCTTCCCAGAATACAGATCAAATCACAGAACACTTCTCAAAGTGAGCCCCCAAAACAAAGCCTCACATCAGGGCTTATATAGCCTTCTCCTGGCTCAGAGAATGTAACAACCTTATTGACTCACTGGCCAATCCAAAAGTATCTTCTGAAAAAACAAGCCTCCCACCCCAGGCTTCAGGTGCACTTTAGCCTAGGGGCAGGGAAGATCTTCCAAATTTGCATTCCCATTACATACATATGCCAGAAAAAATACAAAGTTGGGGGCAGATGCTAGGAGTGCTTAGAATTCAAGAGAAGAGGAAAGGGGATACATTGACAAAAGTGAATAAAGGGTGGGAAAGAAAAGGGTTGTTTAAACCAATCACTACAAAGTTGCCCTTTGAGGAGACATGGGATAAGCTTATCATGCCAGACTGCTGCTCTGATGAAAGATTCCTCAGCACAACCCAGTCTCCTGTTACTCTGTACATTCAACAACCTGCTAAGTCATTTTCTTTCCCATGAACTCCAGTGTTGAGGAGTTGGCCCTAAATATGCCATCACAGGAAATGTATATTCAATTAGGAAATTGGCTTTCTTGTTATACCACATCTGGGATATTGGGTCCCATTCTTCATGCCATATTTTAGGAAGAATGACATGAAGGATCTCGTCAGAAAAATGTATGACTGGGGTGGGGGGGGGGAATGGTGAGCCAAGTCATGTAGTAAAAGCAAAGAATGAGTGAATCTTCATCTTGCCCTACAAGAAAGTAAGGGGGAAGGGGGTAAGTGGGGAATAGCAGAGAAAGAAAAGAGGGAAGACTGGGGGGAGGGGTAATCAGTATGCTTGCCATCATGGGCTGGGGGTAGGGGAGAGATGGGGAGAAAATTTGGAACTCAAAATCTTGTGGAAATGAATGTTGAAAAATAAAATAAAATAAAAAGAATTAACAAATGATTGAATGAATGGAAGAAAAAGATTAATTAAGCACTTATGTGCAAAGCACCATTCTAAGAGCTAGGGGTAGAAATAGAAAAGCAAGACATGGCTCTTCTCAAGGAGCTTACATTCTACTCCACATACTCTGAAGTGAATTTGAAGGAGGCCCTCTAGTACTTGGGGTGGGTCTTTGTGACAGATTGACAGGAGGATGTGGACAAGGGTGGCCCAGAATGGGCAGGCATAGATGGGGCGACATCTACATCCTTGGAGGGAGATTTAGCAAAGGACTGAAGTATTGATAAGCTGGAGGGTGTCTAGAGGAGAGCAGCCAGTTCATGCCGTAGGAGGATGGGTTAAAGAAACTGAGAATATTTGGCCTGCAGAAGAGAAGATTTAGGAAAGGAATGATGGATGCCTCCAATTGTTTAAAAGTTACCTTTCGGGAAAAGAATAAGACTTGTTTTGTTTGACCATAGAGGGTAGAGCTTGTAGCAGTGAATGGAAATTGCAGAGGTACGTTTAGGGAAAACTTCCTTAATAATGAAAGCTATTTCAAAGTCCACTGGGCACCTCCGAACTTAGTGACCTTCAGGCCTCACTCTTCCTGGTTTCAACTCCATGGAACCAGATACCCTCTTGGTATTCCAAGCTCCCCCCTCAACCCTTTCCTGCCTCCTTTTGTGTGTTGTCTTCTCTGTTTGGATTGTAAGCTCCTTGAGGGCAGGAACTTTCTTTTTCTTAACTATATCACCAGCACTTAACCCAGTGCCTAATATATACTAGGTACTTAATAAATGGGGATTGGGTTGGAAGCACAGGTTGGATAACCCCTTATTAGGGTTGTAGAGTAGATTTACTTCTCAGGGGTACAGGTTGGACTAGATGCCCTCTGAGGTCCCATCCACTGTAGAGATTCTGAGGTGCAGAGTAAATGTGAATGTAAGTAGCATGGAAGCTGAACCCATAACTTTCACCACCACCATTTCCCAATTGATTTGATAAAAGGAAACTGAGGAACTTGCAAAGCTGAGGACCAGACCCACCGCCCCCCAAAATATGGCAACTGTGAATTCTGGACAAAGCTAGCCTACCAAAACCAGTCTGACTCAATTCTTTGCTATGACTTTATTCTCTCAGAGAGAGGCAGAGAGAAAACATTGGAAGTAATCCATTCAAAGAAGAGGTTTTCTCTCTGCCCTGTGTAGAAATTCTTGGTTTGACACCAAATATTTGAGAGCAGGATGAAGTGGCTGATGAAAAGGGCAAAAGCCTCTAGAGTATTTCAAAATGCAACATCCCAGCAACACTTGCATGTGAAATGTGAGGCAGGAATGCAGAATTCTCCTTCCCAGAACCAAGGGGAAATGTTCTCTGGATTCAATGTCAAATTGCTAGCACCAACAGATTTAGAAAATACAAATAAATAAAATCAACATCTGCCAACAATTGTTTTTTAAGTGTTTAGGGAGGGTTTTGTATGTGGGGTTTTTTTATATGCATTTGTGTGTGTGTGTGAGTGTGTGTGTGTGTGTGTGTGTGTGTGTGGTTTAAATGTGGCCAAGCATATTTTGATTACTTGAATGCTAATCAGTCCATTATGTATTTATTTATTTTGGGCTTTATTAGATGGGATCACTTGATTGGCCAACTTAGAAACTTGAGTTCAAATACAGAGTAGAGACTCTCAAAGGGTTAAAAAGTAAGAAAACTTATTTCCTCTTTATTATACTTAAAAAATCGAAGTCTTTTAAAATGAGGGTATCAGGAGTGGGGACTGAAGTCTGGGTCTGCTACCTCCAAGACCTGGGTTCTTTCAGTGTGCATGGCTAATAGCACTGGACTTCAAGTTGTGAGAACTTGAGTTCAAATTCTGTCTCTAACACTTATTGGATTGTGACTATGGGCCGGTCATTGGGATCCCTTGAGTTCACTTGTCTTATCTGTAAAATAGGGATATTACTACTACTACTAAGCTTAATATAGAGTCTGGCAAATAGCAAGGGCTATACAAATGTTTGCTGCTGCCTCTGCTGCTGCCTCGCCTCTTCTTTCCCCTCCCCTTTGTCCTTTCCCTCATAAACAAATGAATAAATGGTTTTAGCATTTATTTGGAGACACCTAGGTGGCACAATAGATAAAATGTTCAGCCTGGAGATAGGAAGACTTCAGTTCAAATGTGGCCTCAGACTCTTACTAGCTGTGTGACCCTGGGCAAGTCACTTAACCTCTATGTGCCTCAGTTTCCTCAACTACAAAATGAGCATAACATTAGCACTTACCTCCTAAAATTGTTGGGAGGGTTAGATGAGATAATATCTGTAAAGCATTTTGCAAATCTTAATTGGTACATAAAAGTTAGCTATATTCTGATGACTGCACCATTGAGAAATAAATGCTAAAAGAAATGAAAATGTTGGTTTCAGAGACCAGGATAGAACACATCTTATAGATTCACTACAACCTGCCAGGCATTAACATTCGGGGAGGTAGGGGGTGTGGCTATATCATGGCAGGCAGGCACCTGAAAACTTAATTAGTGCCAGTCCAGAGCTGTGATTTCATCCATGTAAGGAACTCTCAGTATGGAAATTCTCTCCATTGATGCAAATTTGCCCCTCAACTGTAACCTAAAGCCAAGATATCTGTATATTTGGGGTTATGCAACCCTATCAGTGAAAAATGTTTGAGTGTGAAACCCAATACACATCTTTACTTATTTGCAAATTATATTCACATGGCAATATACTAAAAATTATCCTTCATTAAAAAACTTACACAAAATTAGCAATTTTAAATGGATGAGATAAAGATGAAATCCTATTTGGTCCTAAAATCAATAGGGAAACACTGGAGTTTTTGAGGAAGGGGCAGATATGTGATTTAGAAAAATCACTTTGACAGCTGAGGGGAAGATGGACCAGAGAGGGGAGAGATAGGTCAGGAAAGCCAATGAGGAAACTATTGCTGTGGTTCAGGTGAGGAAGGCCTGCACTAGGGTGGCAAGTGCTTCAAGCAAGAGGGAATCTGGAAGAGGAAGAATGCTGATGCTGATGAAAGCAGGCATTTTCTCAATGGCACTTGCCCAGCTGCTTCGGTTGTACCTGTACCTGGATTAGGCTATAGCTGCCCTGAGGGGCTGATACCCAGCTAAGAGGGGTAGGAAGGGTCAGAGTAGGAGCAATAGTGGTGGTGGTGGGGAAAGAGGTGAGTGTGATTATTTTGGATTCAAGTTTCCCCCAGAATTTGCTTTAAGGGGGAGGGCGGGGCATGATCCATCTTCCCCTCCTTCTCATTGGTAGATCAAACAGTTCTTGGAGTTAAGCTGTGGCCTCCCAGAGAGCCCCAGTGCCAGCTTTGGACAGCACTGTCTTGATACATGTCTAGAACATTGAGAGCTTAAGTGACTTGCTCAGAGTCATAAAGCTAGTATGTATCAAAGATGGGACTTGAACTTGAATATTTGTCATTCCAAGGCCTACTTTCTCTCCACTGCAATATTTTTGTTTGTTTTTTTTTTTATTTTGCTTTTTGGAGGGCAATTGGGGTTAAGTGACTTGCCCAAGGTCACACGGCTAGTTTTTGTGTTAAGTGTCTGAGGCCAGATTTGAACTCAGGTCCTCCTGACTCCAGGGCCGGTGCTCTATTCACTCTGCCACCTAGCCACCCTTCCACTACAATTTTTAAATAAATAAATAGTAATAGTACAAATACTGTCATATAGATGAACTCTATCTAGCAGCTTTGTTATTGTAGTTGTTTTTAAAGGTTAGTCTGGCATGATCTGATAGAACATAGTAACTTTGATTTGCTGTAGTTATTGTCACTAAGTCTCCTTAGAGGATGTACTGAACATTCTAGAAGCTGCCTTATTCTTCTTTCAGAATCTCCGAGGTACTTAGGTCCAGTTCCGGCTGACTCCATGCCATCTCTTTCTTACTCCAAAACTTGCTTCCCTTCTTTCCTGGCCATACATATTTCTAGTCATGTCTTTTATGGTACTTCTGACAACCCAGGAAAAATGAGGTATTGGAAATATGTCAACCTGTAGTCTTGTTTGAAGGCTAGTTAGTAATGTTGGTAGTAAGCTATGTAGCTTTGCTGTCTTGCTTGGACCTTCTGCATACAAAATCACTGCTTCTACATTGATATGTATTGGTCTACAGACTCGGAGCCCTGGATGGATTTTAGCATCTGAGTTTTCAAAAGAATAGCTGATTGTTTATGAATACCTTTCCCCTCATTTCCTTGCTGTTCTTATTGCACCAAGAATCGATTCAAAGTCATTATATGAAAAAAAAATGTAGACAGCAACATTTCATAAAAAAGAACTGTATTCCAAAATTAAGACTGATAATTGAACTCACCCTTTCTGCCTGTTCTCTTATTTCTAATGTGTATGAACAAACCTGTTTCTGTGATATCTAGGCTTGGGAAATAATCTCGTCCTTCCCCTCAGGGACATGCCTTTCCTGGCTCACTTCAGCAGGGAGGCTCGAATAACAAAAATTACTGTAGCACAGTCCATGAAGATGGTTTTTTTCATACTCTTCTTTTATTAGAATTTCTGTGCTTGCTTGACAAAAATCAATACAAATGAAGTTTAATGCCAATAGCATTGATTTCTGATTCAGCACGCTCTTTCATTGTGCTTGGAAGAAGTCCTGGGGGTTTAAAAACAAACCAAAACCTACCTAGAACAGACATACTGTAAGGAATCAGCTAGGTGGCTCAGGAAATAGACGTTCATTTCCCCTCCAGGACTCTGGACAATTCTCTTCACCTCTCTCAGCCTCAGTTTACTCACCTCTTACATGAGAAGGCTGGACTTCACAGCTCTGAATCTCTGCTTTACATTCATGATGCTTGAGTAGTTATTTATGTGGCAACTAGTGATGCTCAAATACTCAGTGGCTCTGGGATCTCATCGATGTAGACATTCCCTCCAAGGATGCAGACTGCAACCCTCCTCTAGGACTCTTATTGATGCCCTCCAGTTCATTGAGCAGAGGGCGTCCACCCAGAATGCTAGAGGCCTTCCTGACTCTTTCTTGACATCACCTAATTGATCCTTGCTCTTAATGCATGATCAGCCTTCTTTTTGGCTCTTATGTTTCTTCTTTTGGGCTCTTATGTTTCTCAGGTGGCACCCTGTTCTTCATAATTCCTCACTGGCAGGGCGTTACAGCCTACTCATGGCCACCATGCACTTTCCCATTGCCCTGCAGGTGACACACATTTTCAGTTCTTCAGAGACTATCATTACCATGACATACAGCCATGCAACAACAATGGAAAGATACTGATAATTTTTTTGCCCTTTTTTTGGAGGGGGGAAGGTAGGGCAATTGGGGTTAAATGACTTGCCCAAGGTCACATGGCTAGTTTTTTTGTGTTAAGTGTCTGAGGCTGGATTTGAACTCAGGTCCTCCTGACTCCAGGGCCAGTGCTGTATTCACTGCACCACCTAGCTGCCCCCGATACTGATATTTTTAACAAACCTTTACAAACAAATTTAATGTAGTTAAAATTTGAAGGGAAAGGAGAAACTGGGAAAGGGGTCTTGGCAGCAAATTTCCCTCATAAAAGTCTCATTTTCAAGATACATAAGAAACTCATTCAGATTCAGGTGAACAAGAGCCATTCCCAGTAGCTAAATGGTCAAAAGATGTGAACAGGCAGTTTTCAAAGGAAGAAATCCAAGCTATCAATAGCAGTGAGCAGAATCAGGAGAACAATTTATACAATGACTACAACACTGTAAAGGAAAATAACTGTGAAACACTTCAGAGCTCTGATCAATACAGTGTCCATTTGTGACGCCTTAAGACTAATGATGAAGCATGTTTCCCATCTCTCGGGAGAGAAGTGGTAGACTAGAGCTGCACAAAGAAACATACATTTCCGGACATAGCCAAGGATTAGTTTTGTTTTGCTTACCTTTGGTTGTTGGTTACAGGGGAAGGCTTCTCTGACTATTCTTTGGGTCTAGATAATTACCTGGTTCTTAATTCACTGAACTGGGCTGTCTTGCAGACTACTTCTCCACATCTTGTCCACAAGGAAAGTAGGAGTGGCTCATCTTAATCAGTTATTATGGAAAGATAGATGTACCAATTCAGCTAATGAAGATAGAGCAAAGCATGAACTATTTTAGAATCAGATGGGAAAAACAAAACCTTCTTTCCAATAAACAGATATGTGATTTTATTACATTTGCAGAAAGCTTTGCTTTTTCCCCCAATACTCAAAATGTTACAGTCTGTTTTTAGATATACAGCAGCTGAACAGTTCTAAAACCTGTTCTCACTATAACTTGGAGTTAATGGATTAGTATGGTCTTTATGACAACATCACCTACAAGTATGAATTTACTCTGATCACGCCATCATGCATGCAGAAGAGCTCAGTGCCAGCTGGTTTGACCCAAAGTTATGGACAAACTAATCAACATAAACTCCATGGGATCATGTCCATTACACATATATAGAGGCAACTGTCAACCAGTAACAGAATACTATGATTCCAGCAAAATCCTGCTAAGATATCTTCACTCTCATAATAGATACAGAATCTCTACTTGGAAGCCATCAAGCTCAACCTACACCCCTGCCCCCAATTTTACTGATAAAGAAAACCGAAAATTCATGCAGCCTTTGTTTGAGTACCTCCTGTTTTTTTGTTTGTTTGGTTGGTTTTGGGAGGGCAGTTGGGGTTAAGTGACTTGCCCAAGGTCACATGGCTAGTTTTTGTGTTAAGTGTCTGAGGCCAGATTTGAACTCAGGTACTCCTGACTCCAGGTTCAGTGCTCTATTCACTGCGCCACCTAGCTGCCCCATGAATACCTCCTGTTAAGGAGAACTCACTACATCAGAGTAAGCCCATTCCATTCTGAGGTATCTCTAACTAGTAGTAAGCTTTTCCTAAAATCAAGTCTAAATTTGCTTCTTTGAAACTTCTTTCTACTACTCCAAACTCTGCCTTCTGGGGCCAAACAAAATAAGTCTTATTCCTGTTCCACCTGACAGGTCTTCAGATAATTGAAGGCTATGCATCTCCAGTTTCCTTTACCAGTCTTTGTTGGGCATGAACCCAAGGCCCTTCACCATCCTGATTTCTCTCTCTTGGATACTCTCCAACTTACCAATGTCCTTCCTAAAATAGAGTACCCAGAGCTAAACACAATACCCCAGGAACAGTCTCACAAGGATAGACTATACTTTCCCTATTCCTGGACACTTTGCCTCATGTGGAATGTGAGGTCAAAAGCCACTTCACAGCTTTTTCAATGATCCTGGCAGGAGCCCCTCCAAAACTAGAATTCTGTTAAAATGGGGTTCTGAAATGAAGAGGGAAGTAAATAAACATTTATTAAGTGCCTACTATGTGCCAGGCACTGTGCTAAGTGCTTTATAAATGTTATCTCATTTGATTCTCACAAAAACCCTGCGAAGTAGGTACTATTATTATTTCCCTTTTAGAGAGGAGGAAGCTGAGTCAGACAGTGGTTAAGTGACTTGTCCAAGGTAACACAGCTAATAAATGTTTGAGCCTGGATTTGAACTCAGGTCTTTCTGACTCCAGACCCAGCACTTTATCCACTGTGGTGCCACCTAGCTGCCCATGTGAACTCTCCCAGCTGACCTGAAATGAACTCTTCACTCTGTATAAGAGCATTTAAAACTTTTGCTTCAAAGCGGCAATATACCGTGTTTCCCTGATAATAAGACCTATCCCGAAAATAAGCCCTCCCCTTACTGTGTAAGATTCCTCTAAAATAAGCCCTCCCCCCAAAATAAGCCCTATTGAGATTGCTACTGTAGGGAAGGTGATCCCCTGTATGCACCGTCCTCCCCCCCCCGGGTGAAACGCACGCCGCGCTCCGAGCTGCATCCAATCAGAGCTGCAGCAGTGAGCGCGTCATCCTGTTCTTCCCCAGTGATTTGCTTATTGAATAAAGGTACATTTTTTTGTTCACATTTACCTGTTTATTAAAATTGCTGTCAATGTTCATTAAAATAAGCCCTCCCCTGAAAATAAGCCCTCTGGTGTTTTTCTGTCCAAAAAACATAATAAGGCAGTGTCTTATTATCGGCAAAACATGGTATTAGCACTTTTCCCTCTACTGAGGTTACAGAAGGGACATGTTTTCAAACATTTGGCCCAAAGTATCTTTCTTTTCCATCTGTGTTATCTGTCTTTATAAAACTGGAGACCAGGGCTAAACAGTAAAGTAGGCAGTCTTTGTTTTTCCTGTTTTCTCACCTAAAATGCTCCCTTCTCATGACCTTTGTTAGATAAAAAGGCCTCTTTACTGAATCAGTCAATCTGAACTAAGTGTGAATAAGTCCTGGACACCTTCTTGAAATGAAAACATTTCAATTAGGTGTAAAAAGAAGTCTTTTCTAATTGAATGAGGGACTTGATCATTCCCTGAGGAGTTTGTATATAAACAGAAGCTAGTTCTCAAATGGAGAGAGATTTTGAGGGTCTGGCAACAGAAGGCAAAGAATAGAGATTTTAAGAACTGATCAGGGGGCAGAGCCAAGATGGTAGATTAGGGGCAGCCACCAAGCTGAACTCTTTCAACTTTCCCCTGCAAACAACTTTCAAAATAACACCTGAGATCAAATTTTGGAGTAACAGAGCAAACAAAAGGGCAGGATGAATTGTTTTCCCAACCTAAGAAAACTTAGGATGTCAGTCAGCAGGGGAAGTCTGTGACACTGGAGTGAAGGCCTGTCCAGAGATCACTCAGCAACAGCTTTGGGAGTCCTTAGCCAGACACAGTAAGGGTGTGTGTGTGTGTGTGTGTGTGTGTGTGTGTGTGTGTGTGTGTGTG
>NW_027187307.1:8511042-8573267 GCF_028583685.1 Petaurus breviceps papuanus | reverse complement strand
GTGTGTGTGTGTGTGTGTGTGTGTGTGTGTGTGTGTGTGTGTGTGTGTGTGAAAAACTTGTCAGAAAGAGATTACAGGAGACTCTTTGCTAGCACTGGGTACAGATAGCACTGAATGGCAATTTATTACCCATACACTATTTTAGGTTGCAGTTCTGGGTCACAGTTCCAGGGCAGAAAGGATAACTGAGGATAAGTCACGAGGGAGCAGGGACCCTAGATGGAGTTAGAGGACAAAGAGAGTGCTAGTGCCTGCAGGTATTACAGACCTTCCTGGCCAGAGTGTGACCACAGCTCTCCCAGAAGCACACTACCTGGGAAGGACCAAAAACTTGCAGATCCTCAGAACTAACTCCAAAAATAGCAGTACAAAAAAGTCTGAAGCTTGGGACAGTGTCTCCTCACCCCCAAATGAGCAGAGCCCAACTTTAATGTAAAATTTAAGGTCAAGAAATAGTCTGGAAGAATGAACAAACAACAAAAGAACTTGACCATAAAGAGCTACTATATTGGTGGGGAAGACCAAGATAAAAATGCAGAAGATGACAATGTGAAAACAGCTAAAAACAAAGCCTCAAAAAAAAATGTTCATTGGACCCAAGCCCAACAAGATTTCTAGAAGAGATAAGGAAAGAGATGACTGGTGGAGGAAAATTGGGGAATGAAGTGAGAGCGATGCAAGAAAATTATTAAAAGAGAATTAACAGGTTGAAAAAAGAGGCACAAAAAATGCTGAAGAAAATAATACCTCAAATAACAGAATTGACTGAGTGGTAAAAGAGGTAAAAAAATTTCAACAAAGGAAGGAACTCCTTAAAAAGCAGATAGGCCAAATGGAAAAAGAAGTACAAAATCTTGCTGAAGCAAATAATTCTTTAAAAATTATAATGGGGGGGGGGAGGTAGAGTCAAGATGGCGGAGTAGAAACAGGACTTTCACAAGGCTCTGCCTCCCACCTCCTCCAATTCATGTAAAAGGTCACCTGAACAAAATTTGCAAGTACAGAACTCACAAAATGACATAGAGAAGCTAACTGCCTGCTGAGGACAGCCTGGCAGGCCGTCAGGAAGTGGCCAACACAACAATCTGGGAGCCAACCCCAGCCACGAGCAGGCCCAAGGTATTAGCCTCAGGGTGGGCCTGACCAGCCACTGGCTGTAGGACTTCAGATCACCAGCAGCTGTGGCGGTTTCCAGAATTATCAATCCATAGATGCTAAGGACAAAGTGAGAGGTCAATGTAGTGTGGATTTTGGGATCTGGTAGTTTGGGAGTGTGGTTGGCCTTTGCCCCCAGGGCAAGAAGCCGGTGAGGTGCCACGGCAGTGCAGCTGCTGCCATGTGGCAGCTTCAGTTCCTGGCCTGCAGATTGTAGGGGGACCAAACAACCAATCTGAGGGGTAATTGCTCTTGTTATAACCTGCTTGGATCTGGATTGCGGTCTAGGGTAGAGGTGCTGGGGTGTGTCACCAGCTTGCCAGAGTGTGTGGAGGCTTCAAAGAGTGCACCCAACTAATACCTTCGGCAGCTGAGAAAACCCCAGCATTTGGGACAAAGCTCCCCTGTCAGGTGGCAGAGTCCTACTGTGTCAAAAAGCCCAAAAGTCAAGTAATTGAGTGGCAACATAAGCAGGCAAAGGAAGCAAAGCAAACAAAGCAGCCCAACTTTGCATTCCTATTTGGGGGACAAAAAGGATCAAAGCATGGAACAGGGAGAAGACAATGAAGTCAGAACTCTTGCACCAAAAGCTTCCAAGAAAAATAACGAGCTGGTTACATGTCATAGAGGACCTTCAGAAGGATTTTGAAAATTAAATAAGAGAAGTGGAGGAAAAATTGGGAAGAGAAATGAGAATGATGCAAGAAAATTATGAAATGAGAGTCAACAATCTGAATCAAGTAACACCTTAAAACATAGACTAACTCAAATGGCAAAAGAGGCTCAAAAAGGCAATGAGGAGAAGAATGCCTTAAAAAGTCAAATTTGCCAGATGGAAAAAGAATCTGAAATGCTCACTGAAGAAAATCCTTCCTTCAGAATTAGATTGGAGCAAATGGAAGCTAGTGACTTGATGAGAAATCAAGACACTATTAAACAGATCCAAACAAATGAAAAAATAGAAGGCAATGTGAAATATCTCATTGGGAAAACCATTGACCTGGAAAATAGATCCAGGAGAGATTATTTTAAAATTATTAGACTACCTGAAATTCATGATCAAAAAAGAACATAGAAGTCATCCTTCAAGAAATTTTCAAGGAAAATTGCCCTAATGTTTTAGAACCAGAGGGCAAAATAGAGGTTGAAAGAATCTGCTAATCACCTCCTGAAAAAGATCGAAAAAAGAAAACTTCTAGGAATATTATAGCCAGGTTCTGGAATTCCCAGATCAAGGAGAAAATATTACAAGCAGCCAGGAAGAAACAATTTGAATATTGTGGAAACACAATCAGGATAACACAGGATCTGGAAGCTTCTACACTGAGGGATCAAAGGGCTTGGAATATGATATTCTGGAGGTCAAAGAAGCTGGGATTAAAACCAAGAATCACCTACCCAGCAAAGCTGAATATCATGTTTCAGGAGAAAATATGGTCATTCAGTGGAATAGAGGACTTTTAAGCATTCTCGCTGAAAAAAACAGAGTTGAATAGAAAATTTGACATTCAGATACAAGAAGCAAGAGAAGCATGAGAAGGTAAACAGGGAAAAGAAATCATAAGAAACTTATTGAAGTTGAACTATTTACATCCCTACATGGAAAAACGATAATTGTAACTTATGAAACTTTCCTAAGTATGAGAATAGTTGAAGGGAATAGAAATGTGTGTGTATACATATACATATATATGTCTATACAAGAGGGTATATGGGTGTATGAATACATTGTGACTGTGTGTATATATGTGTACAGGTATACATAGAGGGTACAGGACCAATTTAATAGGAAGGAATGATTCTTAAAAGGTGAAATTAAGAGGTGAGAGATAAATATAATGAGAAGAGATGGGGAGAGACAGAATGGGGTAAACTATCTCGTATAGAAGAGGCAAGGGAAAATGGTTACAATGGAGGGAAAGAACAGGAAGGCAAAAGGGAATAGTTCAACCTTATTCTCATTGAATTTGGCTTAGGGAGGGAATGACATACACACTAAAAAGGGTATCTCACCCTACAGGAGAGTAGGGGGGAAGGGGATGAGAGGGGGTATGCTGGAAGGCAGGGCAGGCTGGGGGGGGGAGGGAAATTGGAAGCACCCACTTTTGAAAAGGGACGGGATCAAAGTAGAGAACAGAACAAGCGGGAGGTGGGATAGGAGGGAGGGAAATATAGTCAGTCTTTTACAATATATCCACTGTGGAAATGTTTTGCATAGCTACACATGTACAACCTATATTGAATTGCTTATCTTCCCAGTAAGGGAGGGTGACAAGAGAGGAAGGGAATGAATCTGGAATTCAAAGTTTTAAAATCAAATGTTAAAATATATGTGTGTGTGTGTGTGTACTATTATTAATATTATTTTACATGTAACTGGGAAATCAGACATACAGGTACTGGGGCATAAAGATCCACCATGCCCTACTGGAAAGTCGGAGGGGGTATGGGAGAAGATGTGGGAGAGAGCAGATTGGAGGAGGGGATATCCAGTGGGATCGCTATTTTGGGGTGGTGGGTAGGGGGAAAAACGGGGAGAAAATTTGTAACTCAAAATCTTGCGGAAATGAATGATACAAACTAGAAGTTAATAAAGCATTTGATAAAAAAAAGATTATAATTGGGCAAGTGGAAGCTAATGACTCCATGAGACATCAAGATAAATTAGAGATAAAGTTAAACTACATTCCTTTAAGAAAAGATGATACATGTGAGGGCATAAGTGTGAGTTGATCACGTTGAAATAATCTCAAAAAAATGAAGGAGTGAAAAAGAAAGATACATTAGTAGAAGGGGAAAGGAGAGGTAGAATGGGGAAATGTTGCTCACATAAAAGAGATGCAGAAGGAAGAGCTTTTATAGTGGAGGGGGGAATGGGAGGGTGGCAGTCAATGTTTGTTTGAATCTCAGTCATCAATAATTAGTTCAAAGAGGGCAGAATATATATATATATATATATATATATATATATATATATATATACACAATCATTTTGGTAGAGAAATCTAACTTAGCCAATAGAGAAATAGGAGGGGAAGGAGATAAAAGAAAGGTGGGAATGATAAAAGGGAGGGCAGATGAAGAGACGCAGTAGCTAGAAGCAAAATAGACTTTTGAAGACAGATGGATAAAAAGAGAAAGAGAAGAAGAGACAGAAGAAAATGGGATAGAGGGAAATACACATTAATCATAATTGTGAATGCGAATTAGATGAGCTCACCGATAAAATGTAAGCAGATGAAGCTTAGAGTCCCATGGAAATGGGTGGCTCCTCACTCTCTTTGCCTCTAGACACCATAATATCCCCTACTGTTTCTTTACCCAAATATCTCCAGTAGCCTTAATTTTATCTCAACCACAAAGAGCCAAGGGAGTAGCTACAGATTCATATAAATGTAAATTAAGTCAGCAAGTCAAACCTCTGCCTGAATGGTAGGAATCTTCCCAACTAGGGGCTTGGAACAACTGGGATTGTACTTCTACTTTTCCTTTCCTTTTTTTTTTACTTTTTGGAGGGCAATTGGGGTTAAATGACTTGCCCAAGGTCACATGACTAGTTTTTGTGTTAAGTGTCTGAGGCCGGATTTGAATTCAGGTCCTCCTGACTCCAGGGCCGGTGCTCTATTCACTGTGCCACCTAGCCGCCCCCTACCTTTCCTTTTCATATTAACTCCATAAAGCCACATACCATGTGGACCTTGCGTGGGTAGGTGGAATCCATATTTCCCCTAGGCTTAAAATGAGCTAGTTATTATAATGGGGTATTACAGAAGACCAAAAGCAGAGTTGGTCTAGCAAACTGAAGGGGCCAGTTTGTCACCAAAGCATACTGGGCTCTCGCGTAAGGTATCCATATATGTGCCAAGGTCAAGGAACACCTAGTGCGAGAGTAACTAAAGTAGATATTTGCAGGTATTGAAAATTTGATAATGATTATGACAACCATTAAAAAGAAAGGACAAGGAATTCATCTCTTTTCTGTGCCATATATTTATATGTAATAGGTATATACACAATATTGTATTTTAAAATGAATAGTTTCCCATGGAAATCATGTTCCTTTCAAATCATTTTTAAGATCTTATTTATTATTTGGTTTGTTTTTCAATAATTTAACCACAGTGGAACACATGGTTTATGGTGCTTCTCCATTTAACCTCAAGGTAATTAAATCGACAATAGACTTCTATTATGAATAACTTTCTCAATCAATGTCAGTATTTCTACTGTTTGAAAGTACACGGTAATATATAGGATAATGATTCCAGAAATACAAGGGAGGCATCATTGTGCTTAATGTGTATTATGACATTTATGAAATGTTAAGGATAAAAAAAAAACCAGAGAAAAAATAAAGAAAAAAGAACCATTGAAGGCACATATGTCAATTTTATGAGCAAATTGCCACCAGCCAGTTTTCCCTCTGAAAATATTCATAAATTCTTTTTTCCAGTATCTGATTCTCTCTCTGCTTAAAGTTTAGCTAGCTAAAAAGGCATAACAGGAAAAGCAGCAAAAGAAGGCCTGCATCTGTGTGGTTTGTTTTCTGGGATATGAAGGGATAATTAACTCATTGCCCTCGTGCAATGACAGTGATTTCATTTTAAAGCTTTGAAAGGAGTAAAACTAACAGTTTGCTCCCTGAGAAGGCCTTGGATACCACATTATCCCAGGATCCATGGGTTTCCATTATTTAACTGGCATTTTTCTCAAGGAGTCTTAGCAAGGCAATTCCAAAATATGAAAATACATACACACAAACTTTGTCTTGACAAAAGAAATTCACTGGGTTGAATTCATTTTAATTTTCAAAATACTGATTGCAGAAAGAAAGACTCCCTTGTCCTTACACATGTATTTATAATTAAAATGATCATAATAAACCTAGTAGTGGCCTATCCTTCTATGAGATGGCAGTAAGACACTCCCTTTGACTTGCTTTTCAGGAGTGGCCTGACTACATTGAACACTGCTTTAAAGAAAGCAGTGGGCTTTCCTTGTCACAAGGCAGAGTAAGAGAGCAGATCAGAGTTAGAAGGGTAATCACAGAACTGAGAGGCCACTGGTCCATGAAAGGAGCAAATAGGAATGTCAAAAATCAATCCTAGAACAGCATGTGAGACAATATTTGCCTGTTATAATTTATGTTTAAAAATGTTTAAACAGCAGGATGAACAATTATAAGAAATGCACATTTTGTTTTTAATTAGTGGCATTTGGGCCTCTTCAGCATGAAATTGGACTTATTCCTTTGCTGATTTAAGCTCTTTTTTTTCTTTTTTATCCTGCTGTTCAATATGTCTTATTTTAGAGTAAATGCTTTCAGTACACATTTGAGAGTCTGAATTTTAACTGACTGCAAGACATCATGGTTTGAACTCCTGGATCCAGGTAGGAAGGAAATAAGCATTTATTAAGTGCCAACTATGTGTGAAGCACTTTACAAATATTACATTTTATTTGGTCCTCACAACAATCTTGGGAGGTAGATGTGATTATCAATGCCATTTTATAAGGGAAGTGATTTGCCCAGGGTTATAGAGCTACTAACTTTCTTTTTTTTAATTAAATTTTATGTTTATTTTTGGTCTACATCATTCGTTTCCACAAAATTTTGAGTTACAAATTTTTTCCCTGTCTTTTCCCTACCTGCCACCCCAAAACAGCAATCCCACTGTATACTCCCTCCCCCAATCTACTCTCTCCTATATCCTCCCCCATCCCCACTCCGGCTTTCCAGTAGGGCAAGATGAATCTCTATACCCCAGTGCCTGTATATCTTATTTCCCAGTTGCAAAAAAATAAATAATAATAATAATATGTTTTTTAAACATTTGATTTTAAAACTTTGATTTCCAGATTCTTTCCCTTCCTCCCTCATCACCCACCCTTACTGGAAAGATAAATAATTCAATATAAGTTATACATATGTAGCTAAGCAAAACATTTCCATAGTGGATATATTGTGAAAGACTGACTACATTTCCCTCCCTCCCATCCCGACTCCCACTTGTTCTATTCTCTACTTTGACCCTATACCTTTTAAAAAATGTGTGCTTCCAACTGCCCTCCCTGCCAACCTGCCATTCCCTTCCATAATCCCCCCTCTGATCCCCTTCACCCCTACTCTCCTGTAGGGCAAGATACCCTATTTAGTGTGTATGTCATTCCCTCCTTAAGCCAAATTCAATGAAAGTAAGGTTGACCCATTCCCTTTTGCCTTCCTGTTCTTCCCCTCCATTATAACAGTTTTTCCTTGCCTCTTCTATATGAGATAATTTACCCCATTCTGTCTCTCCCCATCTCCTCTCATTATATTCCTCTCTCACATTTCAATTTCACCTTTTAAGTATCATCCCTTCCTATTCAACTTGTCCTGTGCCCTCTGTCTATGTATACCTGTACACATATATAAACGCAGACACATATGTATTCATATGCCCATATAACCTCCTATATAGTCATATATATGCATATATACATATATATGCACATTTATATTCTCTCCAACTATTCCCATACTGAAAAAAGTTTCATGGGTTACAATTATTGTTTTCCCATGTAGGAATGTAAATAGTTTAGCTTTGATAAGTTCCTTATGATTTCTTTTCCCTGTTTACCTTCTCAAGCTTCTCTTCTTGTATCTGAATGTCAAATTTCCTATTCAACTCTCTTTTTTTTTCATCAAGAATGCTTGAAAGTCCTCTATTCCACTGAATGACCATATTTTCCACTGAAACATGATACTCAGTTTTGCTGGGTAGGTGATTCTTGGTTTTAATCCCAGCTCCTTTCACCTCCAGAATATCATATTCCAAGCCCTTTGATCCCTCAGTGTAAAAGCTGCCAGATCCTGTGTTATCCTGATTGTTTCCACAATATTCAAATTGTTTCTTCCTGGCTACTTGTAATATTTTCTCCTTGATCTGGGAATTCCAGAACCTGGCTACAATATTCCTAGGAGTTTTCTTTTTGGGACCTTTTTCAGGAGGTGATTGGTGGATTCTTTCAACCTCTATTTTGCCCCCTGGGTCTAAAACATCAGGGCAATTTTCTTTAAGAATTTCTTGAAGGATGATTTCTAGATTCTTTTTATGATCATGGCTTTCAGGTAGTCCAATAATTTTTAAATTATCTCTCCTGGATCTATTTTCCAGGTCAGTGCTTTTCTCAGTGAGATATTTCACATTGCCTTCTATTTTTCATTTGTTTGGCTCTGTTTAAAAGTACCTTGATTTCTCATCAAGCTTCCATTTGCTCCAATCTAATTCTGAAGGAATGATTCTCTTCAGTGAGCTTTTCAGATTCTTTTTCCATCAGGTATATTTGTCTTTTTAAGGCATTCTTCTCCTCATTGCCTTTTTGAGCTTCTTTTGCCATTTGAGTTAGTCTATTTTTAAAGGTGTTATTTTCTTCAGTCAGGTTGTTGAGTCTCTTTTCATGATTTTCTTGTATCATTCTCATTTCTCTTCCCAATTTTTCCTCCACTTCTCTTATTTGGTTTTCAAAATCCTTCTTAAGCTCCTCTATGGCTTGTAACCAATTCATATTTTTCTTGGAAGCTTTTGGTGCAGGAATTCTGACTTCTCTGTTTTCCTCCTGTTCTATACTTTGAATCTTTTTCTCCCAAAATAGGAAACTAAAGCCAGATTGCTGTACTTGCTTTGCTTCCTTTGCTTACTCATGTTGCCATTCAATTACTTGACTTCTATGCTTTTTTCCACAGTAGAACTCTGCTTCCAGAGAGTAGAGCTTTGTCCCAAATTGCTGGGGTTTTCTCAGCTGCTGGAGCTATTAGATGGCTGCCCTCTCTGAAGCTTCCACTGGCTCTGGCACCAGGTCATGCACCCTAGGACCTCCACCCTAGACAGCAAGCTAGATCCAAGCAGGTTAAAGCAAGAGCAATTATACCTCAGACTTGTTGCTTGCTCCCCCTACAATCTGCAGGCCAGGAGCTCTGAAGCACCCACATGGTGGCAGCTGCCACACCTCAGCTTCTCCCTCCAGGGGTCAGAGGCTGTACTGTACTCTTGAACCCCCTGTTCCCAAAGTCCACTGACATCTCACTTTGTCTTTGGCATTTGTGGGTTGATAAATCTGGAAACTGCCACAGCTGCTGGTGATCCACTCTTCTGAAGTCTGCTCCAGGGTCAGGGCCACCCTGAGGCTAAAACCGCTCCTGTGGGCCTTGGCTCTGCTCTCACCATGGTACAATGGACCCTTTCTGGCCACCTCCTGGGCTGCCTTCGGTGGGAGGTTTCTCTCTGTCACTTTGTGGTTTCTGTATATCTAAAGTTTGTTTAGAGTAATTTTTACAGGTATTTGAGGTGGTTATGGGGGGAGTGCAGGGTGTTTTCCTGCTTCTATGCTGCCATCTTGGTTCAGCACTTTCCCCCCAACTATTAACTTTATGAGGCTGGATTTGAACTCATGTCTTCCTAGTTCCAGGCACAGGACTCCAGTCTACTCCAGTCCACCTACCTGCTGCCTCTGTATTCCACTGCCTGCACCTTGAACTGAAAAGGACCAAAGAAACAGAGTAAAACCCCAAGCTTGATTCTCAGGGCCACAGGACCTTGGGTTCATGACACTCATGCTGTGCGTGACCAGGATCTTGGTCCTCTTGGATGCTGCAAGAAAGAGAAAAAGAAAACCTCCTTGTCTGGTATTTTGAAAGACACAGCTTGTTCCTGCTACACAGCCAATGGAAAGAGGCTTCTCTACCCATATGGTAGGGGAGTGCACGATGTTGTCTCCTAGAAGCAGATTTTTGCTGTTTCCCATGTGAATGCCTCTATCTTAGGTGATCTGGGTATGAACAACAATGTCCTACTACAAAAAATAGAAATTTTAAAAATGTAAGCCAATGCAAAAGTGAAAGTGTCTTCACATTCAATGACCTCACACTTTACTCAGAGGATACTACATGTACATAGATCATTAAGTATGAAATATAAATACATACATATATGAAATAAATTCACAGTGATGGGGGCACTGAAATGTGGGAATCAGATCAATTTTCTTGAAGGGGGTGGTACTTGATCTGAGCTTTGAAGAGAGGTAGGGGTTACCAGGGGCAGATAGGTGGCATAGTAGATAGACCATAGACCCTAAAGTCAGGAAGACTCATCTTCCTGAGTTCAAATCCAGCCTCAGACATTTACTAATGGTATGACCCTGGGCAAGTTACTTAATCCTGTTTGTCTCAATTTCCTCATCTGTAAAATGAGCTGGAGAAGGAAATGGCAAACCACTTCAGGATGTCTGCCAGGAAAACACCATATGGGATCACAAAGAGTCAGATTCGACTCAACAACAACAACAAAAGCAGAGGAGGTTGTGCAAAGGGACAATTATTGAAAGAGACAATTTATGATCAGTCAGAAAAGGAACAGCAAGAGATTACAGGAGCTGGAAGAGAGGAGGGAAAGTACCAGGCACTGAGGACAGCCTAGGCCTGAGGCAAATGCCCTGAGGCAGGAAATGGGGTGTTTTGTATGGAGAATAGCAAATAGACTGGTTTGGCTGGAGTATAGAGGGTATAATGGAGAATAACATGTAATCAGCTTGGAAAGGTAGACAGGAGCTAGGATTATGAGAGGCTTTAAAAGGAAAACAGAGCCTAAGGGCCATGGAGATTCACTAAAGTTTCATGAGCTAGGTGAAATGGTTCAATTTGTACTTTGGGAATACCAATCTCTCAGTGTTTTCCTGCCTTACCCCCTCCAAAAATTAAAAAAAAGCCTCAACCCAAACAAATACATAAAAGTTCTTTTCATTTTTCTTTGATCTTTTTTTGGGATACAAATCTAGTACTAGTATTGCTGGATTAAAGGGTATGCACAGTTTTATAGCCCTTTGAGCAGTAGTTCCAAATAGCTTTCCAGAATGATTGGGCCAGTTCATTACTCCACCAACAATGCATTAGTGTCCCAATTTTTCCACATCCCCTCCACTATTTGTCATTTTCCTTTGCTGTCATCTTAGCCAATCTAATTGGTGTAAGGTGATACCTCATGGTTGTTTTAATTTACATTTGTCTAATCAATAGTGATTTAGAGCATTTTTTTCAAATGACTATTGATAGCTTTGATTTCTTCATGTGAAAACGTGTTTTTCATATTCTTTGACCATTTATCAATCCAGGAATTACTTATATGCTTATACATTTCACTCAGTTCTCTACATATTTGAGAAATGAGGCCTTATCTGAGACACTTGCTGTAAAACTTGCTTCCCATTTGGCCACTTCTGATTTTTAAGGAGTTTTTTTCAGTGGATTTTTGTGTCTTTTATTCCATTTGGGCCAATTCTGGTTTTTTAAGGTGTTATTTTCTTCAGTATCTTTTTGTGTTTCTTTTACCAAGCTATTGATTCTTTTTCACAAGTTTCTTGTATCACTCTCATTTCTTTTCCTAGTTTTTTCTCTGCCTCTCTTATTTGATTTTGAAAATCCTTTTTGAACTCCTCTAGGAATTCCTGGTGGTGTTGCGTCTTCACATTTTTCTTTGAGGATTTGTTTGTAGTTGTTTTGAAATCATTGTCTTCTTTTGAAATTGTTTCTTGATCTTGTCACCATAGTAACTTTTAATAATCAGGTTCTTTTTGTGATTTGCTAATTTTCAAACTTATTTCTTGTATTTTAACTTTATATTAAAGTTGAGATCTCCTTCCGACATTATTCTAAGCTTCAGATTTTTCTTAGTGCCGTTTTCAGAGCTAGTTCTAGGGATCTGTAATGTTTCAGTGCTTCCAAGTTGGTATGATCTAAGGAGATGTTTGGTTGCTCCTTTCCCGTACTGTGCTCTGCCTTGTTCCCCTCTAGCTGCTAGCATCTTCCTCTTGGCTCTGGAACTGTCCCCAGGTACCCTACTTCCCCACTGCCACTCCTCTTCACCCTGGGACTGCAACTGGGAACTGCTTGTGGACAGTGCAACAGGGTCTTGGACCGAGCACTAGCAAAGGGCCCCTGTCATCTGTTTCTGATCATTTGTCTGACCTACTTACTGTCTGGGGGCTGAGAGCTCCTGAAGCTGCTGCTGCCACTGTTGCAACCATCTCTAAGGCCTACATCTGCCTGCTAGCATAAGGCCTGCATCAGGCTTCCAACCCATGAGACCAACCTTTTCTACTGAACTCCTAAGTTGTCTTGGGGCTGGAAAATGACTCACCTCTCCCTATCTTTTGTTGGCTCTGCAGCTCCAGAATTCTATTTGAGGTATTATTTTACAGTTGTTTGGAGGAGAAGCTAGAACAGGTCATGTGAGTTCCTGCTCCTTCTCTGCCACTTTGGCTTTGCCTCATTAGATGATATCTTGAGGTTAGTTAGAGAAGTGGAGGTTTCCTAAATTGGAAGGACCCTCAAAGGTCATCTTCTATGTAAACTCTCACGAAATACTTGTTGACTTAGATTCAGATATTTCAAATAAAATTACGTGTAAACTTTGGAACTTAAATAACATCATTTTGATGATTCTATTAATTCAATATGTGGCCTGGGGTTTTTTTATTTTAGAATTCACAGAATTCCAAAAATGAATTACAATGACATTTTTAATAGTGTGACAGTATATGGTACTTCTGACAGCGTCTTTTAACTTGCTCAATAGAAACCCATTATCTACATAAAGTTTAAAGGAAATTATTTGGCATAATGATCATTGAAATTTAATCAGAATTTGATGACTTTAGCCCTAAGTCATACAGATTTCTATTTGGACATTAATAATTAAAGAGTTGGAAGAAGTCAAATGGTTTATGAATGTTGCAGAATTGTCATGCAGAGCAGATTCCATTCAGTATTAAGACAATACACTGTGCTAGGCACTGGGAAAGAGGGGCCTTACAAAGATGAGATTATGATAGAACATTTGAGATGAAGGCATTTATAATCTAAAAGAGTTTAGAGATTTCATAGGATTCAAAGTTTTTGGGTTTGTTGGTTTTTTTTTTGGAGGGCAATTGGGGTTAAGTGACTTGCTCAAGGCCACACGGCTAGGTTTTTTTTGTGTGTTAAGTGTCTGAGGCCAGACTTGAACCAGGTCCTCTTGACTCCAGGGCCAGTGCTCTATTCACTGAGCCACCTAGCCGCCCCAGGATTCAAAGTTTTTATAGGGTTTAGAGTTGAAAGAGATCTCAGAGATCATCTAATCAAATTCTCTCATTGTACTGGTGAGGAAACTGAGGCGGAGAAAAGAAATATAACTTGTCAAAGCTAATATAAGTAGGAGGTAGAACAAAATTCAAATCAAAGCTCTCTGACTTGAAGTCCACAACTCTTTCCAGAGAAGGAAAATTCTTGAGAAATATGTTACTATAATCAAATCAACCACACGATGGTTACCAAATGGCCATCAAAGGTAGATGGCAGAGAAACAACTGAAGTAACTTTATTTGTACATTGAATTATCACAATATTTCCCTGGAGTGGAAG
Source organism: Petaurus breviceps papuanus (assembly GCF_028583685.1). Classification (NCBI taxonomy): domain Eukaryota; kingdom Metazoa; phylum Chordata; class Mammalia; order Diprotodontia; family Petauridae; genus Petaurus; species Petaurus breviceps. The sequence goes on along the minus strand of NW_027187307.1, from coordinate 8,559,676 downwards.
CATAGCTTCCACTGCCAAAGTGCTGTATAAGCTCTCTGGGACAACAAAAGTTTAGAGTAATATGATTGCCTAAAATCACTTCTGGCAGAGGAAACACAACTGTGAACTGAAGAGAAAAGTTTTAGACTGAGAAGCCCCTTCCAATATTTTCTTATTTAGATTTATCATAGACTCACTAGACCCACCAGTGTTTAGGAGGATTTTAGGAAAGTAATCAGACTTCTGTCATTATGGTTCCAGAGTCGTGATGATAAAATACATCCATCCCCTCAGGAGAGAAGCTGGGGGCTCATCCAGGTAGAATTAGGGATATTCTATTAGAGGTGGGAAGTTTGGGGGTTTTTTTCTCAACCCTAAATAGGTTTCTTTGTTATAAGAGAGAAGTTTGAAGGGAACTAGCTATGCTATAAAAGCTAAAGGCAACAATAAAACTTATTTTTTGTAAGTGGTTTATAGGATTTATAAAAACCATGGAAGTAAGAACTAGCTCTGTTGCCAGATAATCTGCCCCCAGTCTGCCTTTCCAGACTGTGACAAAAGGCATTCCAATCACTAGCATTCATACAGTGTTTTAAGGTTTGCGAAGCACTTTCCAGATGTTATCTCATTTGTTTCTCACAACAATCCTGGAATGTGGATGCTATTATTATCCTTATTTTACAGATTAGGAAACTGAGGTTTAGAGAGGTTAAGTGACTTGCCCAGGTTCACACCGCTAGCAATGTCAGGTCTTCCTGACTACAAATCCTAGGAGCTATGCAAATACATCTATTTGTTGGCACCAATGAAACTTAAAAATTCATATCAGCAAGCTGCCTCCCTAAGAGAATAATATGAAAAATAAAAATAACTGAAATTTATAGAGCACTTTAATGTTTATAAACATTATCTCCTTTGATCCTCACAATAATCCTGTAAGGTACTATTATTTTTTTTAGATTAGCCCTCTAATTTCACTGACACAGGATTCTTCCTATCATTAAGGAACTCCCCCAGTCAGTGTAAATCAGCATCTTTCCTCCAAATTATAGTCATAGGTATTGCATGGGGTGACAGCTGTCTGTCCACTAGGCTACCCTACCTCTTATACAGAATGACTACAACAGCATAAAGTCAGTTTGGGGAGGCAAGAAAACTTTCATTGATGTTAGTGCCATGCTGTCAGAGTTAAAGAACACATCCCTCCTTTCTGCTACAAGTCAATAAACAAATTGTGTATCATAGGTGAGTTTGATTGGGAGTTTGTTGGAAAGTGCCAATACAATTTTTAAATCATTTTTGTAAGTTCTTTAAAGGCTAGAGTCCTTTGTCATATTCCTAGGAGGATATGGCTTTCTCTCTGAGTGTGTTTCATTTCTTTACTTTTTTGGAGACAATCAGGGTTAAGTGACTTGACCAGGGTCACACAGCTATTAAGTGTCTGAGACCAAATTTAAACTCAGGTCTTTCTGATTCCAGGGCTGGTGCCCTATCCACTGCACCACCTAGCTGCCTCCAAGTATGTTTAACAAATAGGACTGTATTTGTTTTGTTCTCAACTGTTGCAAATGCGAATATTTTGCCCATGTTGGTAGAGATGCACTAACAAATGTTTAATAACCAGCTCTCTGAAAAAATATGCATGATATATTTTAAGTTTAATTTGCATTACTAGTATCTCCTCTATCTCTTTCATTAGTCTAGGCCAGGGGTGGGAAACCTGCAGCTTTGAAGCCACATATGGCCTTCTGGGTCCTCGGGTGCATCCTATTGTCTTAATGCAAGTTTGAAAGAACAAATCCTTTTTTATCGAGAGAATTTGTTCCCTGAAGTTTGGATTCAGTCAGAGGGCTACACTTGATGACCTAGAGGATCACATGTGGCCTCAAAGTCACAGGTTCCCCATGCCTGATCTAGACAATCAGCAAACAATAACTCAAGCCCGGATTTGTGTTCTTTGCCCATTTCCCAGGTGTAATGCTCACTGAAAATTTAGCAATCAGTAGAGCTGGTTCTAGCTGGCATACCCTTGATATAATGCAAGTAAACCGAATTAAAACTGCAAAATATGAAAGGTACCTTATCGCATGTGCCATGACTATCTGGGGCACTTGTGTCCTACTTAAGGGCCAAGGTCATTTGTGCTCCTTGTCAAAGAAGTGGAAGTCTAATGACCTTCACAAGCTCACCAGCAACTTCCCTGTGTTGTCTTGGGGTTCTGGCTTCCATGACTTATTTTGCTTGGCTCTGCCTGGTTCTCACATGTATAGAAATGCTTATTAGAAAAACGTGATGAAATATAGCATCAAAGAGTGATTATTGAAAATAATGTGCTATAAAAATACCCCCAAAGCTTTCAAACACAGTGTCATTATGGAAGACAGTTAACTGGAAAACAAGGGAGGATCATTGTGTATAGTATCGCTTCACAATTGTAAAATAACCAGTCACAAGTGAGTTTTCCTTTTTGCTTGATTCTGGGATTTGCCACTCCGCATATAGAAATTGGATCCTATCTAGAAAATCAGGCTTCATTCAATGGAAGATGATGTTCTGTCCAACAACACTGTGTATTGAAAAGGTTACAATCATGGCAAGAATAAACTATCGTTTATTTGGGAACACAGACAATCTACGACTGCTCAAATTTGGGCAGAATAATAATTTATGGATTTAGGAGGTGACCTTTAAAACTGATTTCCTACAAAGCCGTCTTGTCTATCAAAATCGTTTGTGTTTTCCAGTTTTGAATATGCCACTTCTAACAGAAACCATAAAGGTCTCTTTATATTTATGCCTTTTGAAATTATTGAAATAAGACAAGCAATAAACCTTTATTAACTGCCTTTTTTGGGCCAGGCATTGTGGTAGGTGCTAGGGATACAAAGAAAGAATTAAACAGTCCCTGCTCACAAGAAGCTTGTTACATTCTAATAAGGGAGAGAACAGGGCTGGAAGGGAACTTAGAGGTCATTGAGTCTAACCCCCTCATTTTACAAATGAAGAAACCAAGGCCCAGGGAGATTAAGTGACTTTTTATGTTTTATATTTATACTATCTTATCTCAAGTGGGCCCTCACTGCAGAAAGGTTTCCTACTGTTTTACTCCTCTCTAATTGATGCTCTCCCCTACTGTTCCAGCTCTCTTTCCTCAAATCTCCTACACCTTTCCCTTCCCTTACCTCCTCCATAGATCTCTTTTCATACTTTATTGAGAAAATAGGAACTATACACCATAAGCTCCCTCTTGTTCCCTTCTCTACCTCTCAAAGCTCCTTGACATCACTCCCCATTCTTTTTCCTTTATTTCAGTCTCTGATGAAAATATAGTCCTTCTCCTGCTGTCTCTTCTGACAGATGATCCCCAAAATCATCCCCCGCCATTCATCTTCAGACTTTCCCTGTCTACTGCTTCCTTCCCAGATACCTACAAATACACTTTTTAAAAAACATCCTCACTTGTTTTGGCCATCCCCTCAAGCAATCATCCTATCACTCTCTTCACTTATTTTTTTTTTTTTGCTTTTTGGAAGGGGAAAGGCAGGGCAGTTGGGGTCAAGTGACTTGCCCAAAGTCACACTGCTAGTTAGTGTTAAGTGTCTGAGGCCAGATTTGAACTCAGTACAGAGCCAGTGTTGTATTCACTGTGCCACCTAGCTGCCCTCTCTTCACTTTTTAAGCAAAATTCTTCTTGACCTCTCTGAAGCATTTGACTCTGGTGACCACCCTGACTTGCATACTCTTCCCTCTGGGTTTTCATAACAATATTTTTCTCTGGGTTCGTCACACCTGTCTGACTATTCTTTTCTTTGCTGTATTATCATCCATAGCATACCTCCTAACTGTTGGTGTAACCCTAGATTTAACCCTGGGCCTTCTTTTCTCTCTTGACATTCTATGACCTCAACTCCTGTGAATTTAATGACATTGCCTTCCTCCTCTCCTTTGCACTGAACTTTCTCTCATTCTCTTGACATGGCACAGATACCAAGAGAGCATGCAGTCACTATATGACCGGCCTTTCTCTTTTGCCATTCATGCATTCTCTGGGGACATCTTTTATATGCATTCTCTTGAGCAAAATATTTCACAGAAGTTTTCACCTTATACGTGAACTAGATATATTTGTACTGAATGTGTACTAATGGTTCTTTCTATTAAAAAAAAAACTTTAGGCTTCTTTTTCCTATCTGTTATAATTATCCCTGATTATATTATATTTCTTTAAATAATTAAAACAGGCTATGATGAATTCTGTTACTGACAACCGAATCCCACTCTGGAAATTTTAAATTGGCCCTGCAATGTTAATGCTGCCCATGTAATATATGGAATGTAAGCTCATTTAGCCCGTCAGAAAACTCATTCAGAGTGTTTCATTTTGTGGCACTTCCGTTGAATAATAAAGACCTCACTATTACACAGCCTTTATAAATTCAGTACTTTGATGAAGGCAGAAACATTTGTTGGTTACTGCTTTATGAGATATGGTATTTTAACCTGAATGTTAAATTCTGATCTTTTAATTTAAGGTACGGTTTCTCTCCATTATTGTAGACTTGATCTTGTTCATTCTGATAATGAGAATTAATAGGTCTGCTCTATTTCATTTATAACTGATCATTGCATCCAGCTCTCCTTCTCATTTCCATCTCGGCAACGACTCTCATGCACACCTCCTTCTCTCTGCTCACACAGTCACACTCCAGTTCAGATCTGGATCCATTGTTCACACGGACTATTACAATAGCCTCTGAGATGGCCAAGCTGCCTTTTCTTGGCCAACTCTAGTAGAGCTTCTCCATGGCTTCCAAAGTGATATTCCTAAAGCTCACATCTCTAATCAGTAAACTCCACTGGCTTCTTCTTACCTCCAGGTTCAAACATCAACTCTGCTGACATTTCAGGCTCTTCACAGCCTGGTCCTCTTCTATTATCTGGTCTTTGGATACCTTGCTTCCCCTATGCTCTCTATGATCCCATCATACTCGCTTTCTTTCTATTTCTCACACACAGCACCCCATCTCTCATGTTTGTGACTTTGTACTATCTCCCATGCCTGGTTTTCTTTCCATGCTTCTGTAATCCCTAGTTTCATTTTAAGACTCAGTTCAAATGACAGTTATGGTGCAAGACCTTTCTGGGATCTCCCAACTGTTGTAATCTTCACCATCAAGGTTACCTTATATTTGATCTGGACACACACACAAACACAATACACACATACATATATATGTGTATGTATATATACACATATATACTTATACATACATGTATAAACACACATACATACACATATATACATATAGACACATACACACAGTGTCCCAAAAGTCTTAGTGCAGTTTTAAGCCTTTAGGGCTCAAGAGAAGTTTAGGTTTTCGAGCTTAAAACTGCACTAAGACTTTTAGAACACCCTATATAGGCACATTCCCCATTAGAATGTAAGCTTTTTCTATAATCAATAAACCTTTACTTACTACCTACTGTGTGCCCAGGCACTGTGCTAAATGTTAAATTCAAGGACTGTTTTATATTTGTCTTTGTGTCCATAGCACTTATCATCATGTCTGGTACATACTAGGTGCTTAATAAATGCTTGTTGATCAATTTATGGAGGGTTGGAAAGAAACTTGACACTTTTAAGTGTTTTACCAGCCCTCAGATGTCGTATTGTATTGAAAACTCTAAATTATTTCAACAATAATCTTTTTTTCCATCTTCCAAACTGTATTTGGGAATTATATGAATTCAAGTCATTTTCTTGATAAAAGGCATATGGAGACAGAATTTAAACCTAATAAAGAATTATGCAATGTTCTCTGGTGTGAGTGACATTTGGTGATAATGAGAATTTCATTTCCTATATTTTGGCAATAGTTCACAGAATCCCACAGTTGGAAAGGACCTTAGTGGCCACATATCACAACTTAGAACTGAAAAAAGAATCCTTTCTACAACACACCTGATGAGAGATGTTGTGAAGCCAGTGCCAGATTAGTAATCAAGAGACCTGAGTTTGAATCCTGACTCCCATACATATTGCTATGTGATTTAACTTCTCTGAGCCTCAGTTTCCTCATCTGTTAAAAAATCGATAAGAAGTTAAACTCTTTCACAGGGTTCTTGTGAGGGAAACACTTTATAAATGTGACTGGCTCTATTCTAACTCCCTCTTTTTAGAGATGGAGCTTGAAACACAGAGAAGGGAAGTATCATGTATGAGGTTACACAGCTGGTTAGTGGCAGAGCTAAGTCTAGAACCCATTTCTCTCAAATCTGAGTCAAGGACTTATTTGTCCTTGGGATAGCATTTGCCCCTCTATATCTTCTCTGTGACAATTCTATTATATTCCATGAAATGGGGAAGGTAAAAAAAATGTATGGATATCCCTCTATAACTCTTCAGTGGATATTGAGATAGGGCATGGGCCTGCAATTTCATTGGATCTCTCAGTGAGGAACTTCTACCAAACTTCTAGGCTAGTCTGTGCCCTGCAACTTATAGCTTTAGGGAGTTGCCTAGACCACTGAGAGATTAAATGATTTTCCCAAGATCACATAGCCTTAAAGTGTCAGAAACCCTGGTTTCCCTGTCTTGAAGGTCAGTCTTCATTCACTATAGCACATTGCCTTAAGGGGTATATGGGTAATACATGTGTAGTATCCATATCCCTTGTTGGGATTTAAAAAATCTTACATAGTTGGGGCGGCTAGGTGGCGAGTGAGTAAAGCGCCAGCCCCAGAGTCAGGAGGACCCAAGTTCGGTTCCGACCTCAGACACTTAACACCCACACAAAATAACTAGCCTAGCCTTGTAACCTTGGGCAAGTTACTTAACCCCAATTGCCCTCCAAAAAAAATCTTGCATGGTAATTACCCTCCTCTAATACATGTTTAGTCCTGGTTCCTCAGTCTAAAAATGACACTGATAAGATGGAGATTGTCCAGAGGAAGGTATCTAGGGTAGTGAATGGCCTGGGGTTCAAGACATCTGAGAACCTGGAGAAGGCACTGGACATGTGTAGACTGAAGAAGAGAAGACTCAAAGGAGAGCTTGATGGCTATCTTCAAGTATTTGAAGGTTTGTCATGTGGAGGAGAGACTACTCTTATCCTGTTCGGCCCCAGATGGCAGAACCAGGAGCAATGGATGGGAGTTGCCCAAAGAACTAAGAGAGCTGTGCAGACATAGACTGGGTTGCCTCAGGAGGTGATAGGCTTCCCCTCTTTGGAGGTCTTCAGGCAGAGGCTAGAAGACCACTTGGCTTTTGTATCTGGAGTTGGAATAGATGGCCACTGATGTCACTCCAACAGTCATATTTCTGGAAGCCTATGTAATTCATCTTCCGATGCCTCTTTATGGTGTGGAGGGAACCCTGGCTTTTTTGAAGGCTATGCTATTGTGAGTCCATCCAGAGTACAAGCTCTGGAGAGACTTCAAGTACAGGCCCAATTGATGGCCTACATGCCTGTTAGATACCTAAGGACCAGCCTAACAGTTCAGAGAGGCTCATCAACACTTTGGCCACGAGATGATGGAACTGGGGTCACAACAACACTTGAATACCATCTCCTGAGCTGTACAGGGACTGGGATGTGCATCAGTGTCAGGAAGGAATACTCTCACTGCAATGAAATCATATATCCTTGTGATATAGAATGAATGAATGAAGTATAGTAAATTATACAATATCTAAGATTTTGAATTAAAATGTCTGAAATCCATTCTGAACTCCCTCTGTAGCATACCATGTTAGTTATTAGGCTCTTGGAGCCTGAGTTAAATTGAAAGGTTTCTAGTTTTCTCTTTCTGGTCTTGGTCTCCTATGACTTTCTTCCTTATTTAATAGTCACCACATTGCCCTCTGTTAGATTGGATTTTAAAACTTTTCAAGTTAAAAGAACATCAGCAGCTGACAATTCCCACAGATAAGATTTGAGGATTTTCCCATAACTATTAGATTTTTATGGAAGATATCTAGACCATTATCATGGATGCCCAAGACAGATTTCTTAATTTGTTCAAATGGGCTTGGGCACGCTTCAGTAAAAATCCTAAGACTGGTGTTTCACTCTAATGCTATCCTCCAGGCTCCTATTAGAGGTGAAACAGTGTTATAAAGAGGCCCTTCTGGTCTTTACAGTAATACTTACCCTTCAAGGTAGACAACCCTATACCCAATTTCTCACTTGTCACAGCAAGGCCTTAGCATACAAAGAGAGGATATATAATATTAACTAGCCCTAGATGCTACATTTTTCTCCCAAAGTAGGTTAATTTTCCTCATTTTTCCACTGTATAACTCAACATGGACCCTTGGGTTGCTATTATAGATAAAATGCCTTGTTTGTATCATTGACTCCTGCTTCCTCAAGCATCCATCGATTTGTGGAATACCCAGACCCTCTCTTTTTTCTCCTTCCTTCTGCTGACCATTGAATTCTTTTGTTTCTCATTAGCATTTCTGCTACAGCACTATTTGCCACCCCTTTTTTTACTCCCTAAATTGCTTGTGACCTTGTTAGGATACATGTTAGAGAGGCTGCTTCCTCCCTCTCTCCTGATCTAGTCAGCTGCATACACCAGGTAATTCAACAAACTTCAAGAATCACACATGTAGAGAGAGACATTTACCCATCTGCCATGAACCCTACTTGGGGGGGCCCAGAACCAGGCTGACCCAGGAGAGAACACTTGACTTTCAAGAACAACCTGCAATCCCAGTCCGGCAGGAATCTATCATATGAAATTTCCTAGTCCTGGACAAAATAGGGCTGGCTTTTTAGATCTGGTAGGAACCATAGTAGAGTGAAAGAGACTTCTTGCCTCAGAACTATCAAAGCTTTCATGCTACCTTAAGTCAGCCGTGAAGCCCTGGTCTAGCTGTGTCCCCTTGCTGTTCTTTTTTTTTTTTGAAGGAGGGAAGGCAGGGCAGTTGGGGTAAAGTGACTTACCCAAGGTCACACAGTTAATAAGTGTTAAGTGTCTGAGGCAGGATTTGAACTCAGGTCCTCCTGACTCCAGGGTCGGTGCTGACTCCAGGGTCCATGCTCAGGGTCGGTGCTCTATTTTCTGCACCACCTAGTGGCCCCCCTACCCGTCCCCCCACCCTTGCTTTTCCTGATCTACTCAGAGCTCTTTGTGATTCAGGAACTGCTCCAAGATAAACCTGGACCCTTGATATTCTTTGATTTCAGCCTCTGGACACTCCCTTAGCCCATACTTGGGCCAAATTTACTTACATTTAGTTTCTCTATTTCCAGTCATGATAAAAAAAAATGGCCTTGTGTTTTACCCCAGACCAGGATTGCACTTTAGTCATTTTCCTTCCCACATTTACCACAGTTACCATAACTTTGCCCACCCCCTTGCCTGGTCTAAAATTTACAGCAGGAAATGAAAACACCTAAGAAGCCACAATGAAAAAAGGATGTGTTGGCAATAACAGCAAACATCCAAAAACATTGGAGAATTAAGTGTTCCTGGAAGGCCCATGACTGCATTAGAAATTGAGTTTGATTTTCTTGATCGTAAGTATTTTTTCAATAGTATTTTACCTCAGTGAATTTATGACGTCAATAATATAAGCTCTCCCTCCGCTGGTACCAATCATGGTGCATATATGCCCTCTCATCCTGTGCTATTCCTGTCCATGACTTCCCAGAAACTCTCCCCAGGGGATCCACCCAACATGCTAGACGTCCTCCTCTAGTTGTCCTGATATCACAAAAATATGGTTGTAGCAGAGCTTTGGGGGCTCTCCATTAGTTATCTATCCCTCCCCAATACCATGTGACTGACCCACTGTCAGTCAGTCAATCAACATTTATTACTATGTGCCAGGTACCCTAGTAAGCGCTGGGGAGACAAAGAAAGGCATAGGACAATCTTTACCTTCAAGGAACTCACAATCTAATGTGTGACAACAACCTCTGAAAATGGGGGATGGAGGGTAACCAGTTCAGGGGCATGACAAAGTCCTGCAATCAGAGGGGGAAATGATCTGAGAAGGTGTGAGTTACAGAGCTGCTTTCATCTTATAAGAGGCTGAGTTTCTGAAAATAACAAATTCCAGGAGAGCAGCCCAATAGGAAGTGATTAGAAGAATTCCCTGGGTGCCCTCCTTAATTGGAAGATCTGGGAAGAGCTTTCCGATGTCTATCCTCCATCCTCTCTAGTCAAAGGGATGGAGGGGCCCCAACGGCAGAGAGGTCTGAGTTTCATAGTTGACATCATCTTGTAGAATGAGTTCCTGGAAATCAGCCAGGTGGGAAATCCAGCTTTTCTTCCAGTCAGATGATGACATACTTTTCCTGGGTCCTGTGTTAGAGTTCTCTGATTCTGATGTGTTACTGTCCACTTTTGCCCACCATGTGTCTCTTCATTGCTTTTTATATATTACAGACTGCTTGTCCTGTAGGCATCTAAAACTCAATATGTCACAAATAGATATCACATCTTTTCTTCAGAACCTTCCCCTCTTATCAGCTAACCTATTACCATCCAAAGCGCTACCAGTTACTTATGCTTGCAACCTGCATGTCATCCTGGACTCCTAACTCTCCCTCACTTCACATCTGATCAATTGCCAAATCTTATCATTTCTTTCTCCCCAATATCTTTCACGTTTGGTTCTCCCTTCTTTCCTTAACATAGGCCCTCATCACTGATAGCCTAGACAATTGCAGTAGCCTCTTATTTGGTCTGCCTGCCTCAATTCTCTCTCTACTCCAAACCAGCCTACACTAACTGCCAAAATGATCTTTGCAAAGTCTGGGTGTGACCAGGGTTTATTTAGGCTGCCTGCTATCTTTAGGATCAAATCAAAACTTTTCTGTTTGGCACTTGAAGCTCTTCACATCCTGGCCCTTTCAATCTGCCCAATCCATATTTTCTACAATCCAACTATACTGTTCTAATTGCTTTTTTTTCACCCTCAATGCACTATCTCCTGTCTTAACAATAACAACAACAGTAGCTAGCATTTATATGGTATCCACTATGGGTCAAGTACTTTACAAATATAATCTTATTTAATCCTCACAAAAATACTGGAAGGTAGGTACTATTATTATCTGTTTTTCAGATGAGGAAATAGAAGTTAAGTGTCCTGTCCAAGATCACACAGTAAATATCTAGGATTGGGTTTGAACTCAGGTATTCCAGATCCTGGGTCCAGCTCTACTCACTACACCATCCAGCTACCTCTCACATGTACCAGCTATCTCCCATACTTGCAATACTGTTCCCTCCTGTCCTTCACCTCTCTGACTTCTAAGCTCAAATGTCACCTTCCATAAAAATTGACTACATTTCAGAGCATAAAAACCTCACAAACAAATGCTGAAAAGCAGAAATACTAAACATATCTTTTTGTAAACTAAAATGCAATAAAAATCACTTCCAATAAAGGATCACTAAAGAAATGATTAAAAATTAATTGAAATCCAAATAACTTATTCCTAAAGAATGAGAAAATCAAAGAACATATAGAAACAATCAGCAACTTTGTTAAAGATGACAACAGTGAGATACCAATACCAATATTTTGGGGATACAGCCAAAACAATCTTTAGGAAAAAATGTCTCTCTAAACACTTTCATTGATAAAAGTGAAAAAAGAGTAGATCGATGAATTGGCTATGTAATTTACTAAAAAATAAACCTAAAAACCTCCAAAAGTTAAGAACTCCCAATAAAGCACCAAAATAGAATTCTGAAAATCAAAGAAGAAATGGACAAAATTGAAAGAAAAAAATTTGAATTAAAAAACAAAAGTAGCAGCTACTTTTAAAAAAGTAAAATGGGTCCAACCATTCTGGAGAACAATCTGGAACTGTGCTCAAAAGGCTATACAATTATTCATACCAATTGACCTAGCAATGTAGCTGCTAGGTCTATGTCCCAGAGTGATCAAAGAAAAAGGGAAAGGACCCATATTTACAAAAAATATCTATAGCACCTCATTTTTTTGTGATGGCAAAGAGTTGGAAATTGATGGGATGTCCATTAAGTGGGGAAAAGTATAAACAAGTTGTGGTATATGATTGTGATGGAACACGATTATGCTATTAAAAAAATTGATGAGGGGGATGGTTTCAGAAAAACCTAGGAAGAATTATATGAACTCATGCAACATGAAATGAGCAGAACCAGGAGATGAACATTGTACACAGTAACAGCAATATCGTAATGATGATCAACAGTGAGAAACTTAGCTACTCTGATCAATAAAATGAGCCACAATAATTCCAAAGGACTCATGGTAAAAAATGTCATCCACCTACAATGAGAAAACTGATTAACTCTGAGTGCAGATTGAAGCCTGTTTTCTTTCACTTTACTAATTTTTCTGGCTCTTTTTGTAACATTGATAATGTAGAAATATGTTTTACATGACTTCACAGGTATAATGAATATCATATTGTTTGCCTTCTCAGCATATGGGGTAAGAGGTGAAAGGAGGGGAGAGAACATGAAATTGAAAATATTTTTTAAAAAACTTTGGGAAAAAATCAGTAAAATAAATCTTTAGCTAATTTGACTTTTTGAAAAATAAAGAAAACCAAATTGCCAATATCAAAAATCAAAAAAGTCAAATTCACAACCAAGGAAGAAGAAATAAAAGAAATTATTAGGAGCTATTTCCTCCAATTATTAGATCATTAAAACAGAAAACCTAAATGAAATGGATGATCATTTATTTAAGATGCCCAGATTAACAGAACAAAAAATAGAAGATTTAATTAGCCCAATTTTAGAAAAAGAAATTGAGTAAGTCATAAATTAGCTCCCAATAGGGGGGGAAAACAATACCAGATGGGTTTACAATAAAATTCTATCAAACATTTAAAGAACAATTAATTTGAATGTTATACAAACTGAAAAAATTAAAAAGGAGTTCTACCAAATTCCTTCGATGATGAAAATTTGTTGTTGATACTTAAATCAGGGAAAGTCAAAACAGAGAAAGAAACCTATAATACAATCATGCTAATGACTATCAGTGAAAAATTTTTCATTAAAATATCAGCAAAGACACTGTAGCAATATATCACAAAGATTATACACTATGATGAGGTTCGATTTATACCAGTAATGCAGGACTGATTCAATATTAGGAAAACCATAAACATAACTATCTTAATAACAACAAAAATAATATGATTATATCCATTGAAAAAGCTTTTGTTAAGATACAACAGATATTCCCATTTTAAAAAATTTAGAAAACATAAGAATAAATGGATCTCTCTTCATAATATGATATGTAGTATCTATCTAAAGCCAAAAGACAGGATTATCTGTAATGGAGATAAACTGGAGGCCTTTCCAGTAAAATGACAAGGATTATCACCATTATCACCATAATTACCATCAGTATTGTGCCAGAAATGTTGGCTATTATAGTAAGACAAGGAAGAGGAATTGAGGGAATAATATGCTTATCCTTCTTTGCCTATACAATAAAACAATAACAAAATCATAACATTTGCAAACCCAACTATACCATAACTCTAAGTTTAGAGAACCCTATAGTCAACTAAAAAACTAATTAAAATAATTAACAACTTTATCAAAGTTATACGATATGAAATGAAACCACACAAATCATCAGAGTTTCCATATACTGCCAACAAAATTCAGCAGCAAGAGATAGAAAGAGAAATTGAATTTCAAATGACTACAGAAAGTATAAAATACTTTAGAATCTATTTGCCAAAACACACCCATAAGAACTATATGAATATCAAACTACATAACACTTTCTACACAAATAAAGATATCAAGATAATTGAAGACATACTCATTGCTCATGGAGAGGCTGAACTAATATAATCAAAATGGTAATATTGAATAAAGTAATTTGCTTATTCAGTGCCATACTAATCAAAGTACCAAAGGATTACTTTAAGAAAAAATTGTGACAAAATTCATCTGAAGCAGCAGAAGGCCAAGAATCTCAAAGGAAATAATGGGGGGGAGGGAATGTGAGGATAAAGGGAGCCTAATAGTACCAGATACCCGACTATATTACCAAAAAAAGTAATCATTAAAACACTTTGGTGTTGGTTAAGAAATATGGAGGTCTGAGGCAGCTAGGTGGTGCAGTGAATAGAGCACCAGCCCTGGAGTCAGGAGGACCTGAGTTCAAATCTGGTTTCAGACACTTAACACAAAAAACTAGCTGTGTGACCTTGGGCAAGTCACTTAACCCCAGTTGCTCTACCTTCCCCCTCCAAAAAACAAAAAACAGGAAATACCAAGGTCAATCATTGCTCAAATTAGGTACACAATACAGAAACAAACACAGTAGCTTAATGTTTGATAAATCTAAGATCCCAGCTATTATAAGAGCTCACTATTTGACAAAAACTGTTGGGAAAATTAGAAAACAGTCTAGAAGGAGCTAGCTATAGACCAACATGCCACACCATATACCAAATTCCAAATGGGTACGTGACTTAAGCATAAAAAATGATGTCATAAATAAATTAGAGGTGCAAGGAATAAATTACCTATCAGCTCTATGGATAAGAGTTAATGTCCAAATAAGAGAGAGAGTATCAGAGCAGGTAAAATGAACAATTTGATTACATAAAATTAAAAATTATTTGACACAAACAAAACCAATGTGGTTACAATTAGAAGGGAAGTAAGGAAATGAGAAAAATCTTTGTAATAAGTTTCTCTGATATAGAACTCTTTCTAAGATATAAAGGGAATTGATTCAGAGTCATTCCTTAATTGATAAGGACAGAGGATATGAACAGCCAGTTTTCAGAGGAATAAATTCTATCTATCAATATCCTTATGAAAAAAATGCTCTAAATCACTAAAAATTAGAGAAATGCAGAGTAAAACAACTCTGAGGTTCCACCTCATACCCATCAGATTGGCAAAATTGACAAAAAAAGGAAAAAGTTGTTAGGGCTGTCGGAAAACATTAACACACTGTTGGTGGAGCCAAGAACTGGTCTAGCCATTCTGGAAAACAAAGGAAAACTGTGCCCAACTAGTTATTAAATTTTGTATGCTCTTTGACCCAACTATGCCATAACTAGATCTATACCTCAAAGAGATCAAAGAAAGATGAAAGGGACTCATATATACGAAAATATTTATAGCAGCTATTTTTGTAGTGGCCGAGAACTGGAAACTGAGGAAACAATCATTATTTGGGAAATGACTGAACAAGTTAGAGTATATGAATATGATGGAATACTTTTGTGCTGTGAGAAACAATGAAGGGGATGGTTTCAGAAAAACCTGGAAACACTTGTATGAACTGATGCAGAGTGAAGTGAATAGAATAATACAACAACAAGAACATTGTAAAAATGAAATACTTTATTAGACTTAGGAATTCTAATCAATGTAATGGCCAACCACACTTCCAGAGGTCTCATGATGAAACATGCTACCCACTTCCTGAGAAAGAGTTAGTTACATATTTGGGGAGGAAGCATGGCCAATGGGAGAGTTTGTTTTGCTTGATTATAAATGTTTGTAACAAGTTTTGTTTTTCTTGCTTTCTCAGTGAAGGGCAGAAGGGAAGGTGGGAATGTGAGAAAGTGGATTTTTCATTGATTGAAAAAAAAGACAATTTAATTTTTAAAACATAAAAATACCCAGTGGTATGAAGAATGCAAACCAGCCTAGTAAAATGTTAAAGAAGTATATGTCTTCAGAGATTATTCCCTAGATAATGGCACTGTTCTTTGCATGATGGAGTTGGAAGGGCTATGCAATTTTAGTGCTGAGAAAATTGGACAAAGGTGAACAGCCTGTGAGAGCCAAATTGTTGAGATCAGTTGGGAATCTATCTCTAAGTAACTGCTATATGTTTCCTGTAGCCTCTGTCAAAGCAGTCATAATCAGGACTTGGTTGATAGTGGAAGAGGCCAGACTTGATATGGCCAGACCACTGTGAGAACAAACAGACCAGCCAGGTAGAGTAGATAATAAGGAAGTCCCCACAGCACACAACAGGAAGAAGGCCAGTGTATCGGATTGCATTGTACTTGCAATAGACAACAGGTGGAGGTCTAGGCTAGCAAACTGTTGGCATCAAACCACCATGCTATTTCCCATACATATTATAAATCCCACTTTCATGCAATTATACAGGCTGCGTTCCTTCCCCCTCCTCTGTCATGCACAGAATGCATTCACTTCTTGCTTCTGCTTCACAGAATCTCTAGATTCCATTAAGCCTTATTTAAGTGATTTTGTGATTATATATGTTGGGATTTACTTATCTGTTTACTTGTTATTTCCCCTAATAGAACATAGGCTTCTGGAGGAGAGGGAGTTAGGAGATGTAGAATAGACGGTAGAACACTGAATTTGGAGTCAGGAAGAACTGAGTTCAAATTTTGTCTCAAATGCTTATTAACTGCATGACACTGGGCAAATCGCTTAACCTTTCTCAGACTCAGTTTCTTCTTCTATGAAAGGAGGAATCACTGGGCTGGAGATATTGGGAATTATTTCCTGGGAGAGGCAAGGCTTAAATTGGTCCTTGAGTTGGATTTGACGACATAAAGTAAACTGGGGTGGGGTGCCAGGTGGGCACAACATCATAAGGAGATAATTGAAAGCTGAGAGTGGGAAATAAGACTGGATAGGTTTGGGCCTTGAAGTGGTGTAAGGGTTATGGGATTTAAAAATCTTCCATGCCCCATTGGACTTGCTGACGTAGCAGGAAAGGGCGGAGCAAGAGGAAGCGGAAGCCACGCTAGAGTTCCTGTGGTGGCTAGCAGTGGTGGTGACGGCAGCAGCAGCAGCAGAGGCAGTGGCAGCGGAAGGGCGAACCCCTTTTTGAGTCAGCCAGAATTTCTGCTAAGGACTCCTGCTGAGGACTGCCAGGGGCCGGAGCTGCTGGGAGTGCACTTCCTGGACGCTGGGTGGTTGCTGTGAGTGGGGAGAGGAGGACCTTTGCCTGAGGTAGCCTGTTCTGTTTTAAAGGCTTGAGAATGTGGGTGCTTTCTACTTTATCTACCTGTGCCAATGTCATAACTACTCTGATGGCTTTCACTTTCTGGTTTTGGGACTCAGTCTTTTGGTATTTTAATAAATTTTCTAGCTTATTCCCCCATATAGCAAGCCTGATATATTTTGTGATGGATAATTACATCAGCATATCTGTAATTTCCATAACCATTGTGAATATGGCATTGCTGATACAAGTGGTAGGTAAGAGGGAACTAAGCAAGGCAGTGATGTGGTAAAAGTGCTATTGTGAGAAAACTAGCATGGCAGTTGTATATAGAAGGAGTTCAAAATAATGAGCCCGATTTACCCAAAGTTCTAAATGAAATGAATTTAAGGCATGCCTTAAGACTAGAAGATCTGATTTCCAATATGATATCTCTGGCCATTTGCAATGCTTCAGAACACCAATAAATCTGTGCTCTTGCTGATGTAGCTTGGCTCTCCAATGATGCAGATCTTTCTGTGAGATGGCTTTTCTCCATGTCTTCCCAGAAATCTTCCTGGGGTTGGGGTGAGCATAACACACCACCCAATATTCTAGAGACTTTCTTCTCCATTGATGAGCCTTCTGTGTGTGCCACTGCCACACTCAGCCTCGCCATCCTTCACTCTCATCATGCAGCCGCCCAAATTGGCTTTTTCCAATGTTTCCTGGATAATATCTTTGATACTGTTTCCACTTTCCAAGTCCCCTTTGGGAATCTGCTACAACCTCTCTCTGCCATGTGTCTCTTTATTACGCTTTGGGACCCTCGTGTTTTTGATTGGCCGGATGTTTCGTCACCACAGAGCATCACCAGATTAGCAGTTATCCAGGGCTTAGCACAGTTCCCGGCACATAGTAGGTGCTTAATAAATGCTTGCTGAGTGACTGATGAGGTCAAAAATTGAAATGGATTGCTCACACACAAAAATGAGTTGCTAATCTGACGTGCTCAGCATTTAGTTATTGTCAGGTGTGGAGTTGGGGTTTTAAAAAGAATAGGTAGATATAGTCATGTGCAGGATGTCCCAAAAGTCTTAATTCAGTTTTAAGCTTATAAAATTTTGATTCTACCTCCATAACATCTCTTGATCTCTTGCATCCTTTCCTTCTCTCCAGCCACCGCCATAGTTTAGGTCCTCATCAGCCCTCCCTTAACTAGAACTAGACATTCTGGTGCCTGGAGTTAGATAGTGGGGGGGGGGGGTTTGAGGATCACAAGGTGATATAAGACTGGGGAGGCAGCCAGAGGAATTCAGGGCATGAAATGCCTTGGAATTGTACCTTTGCTGGGATTCATCAGTCTTTGTCTTAGTTGTATCATGGGTGAATTTCATGTAAGGCATTCATGGGAAGGTACAGCAAGGCTGGGGGAGAGGCAGAAAGCCTCCCCTAGAGAACAAGTTCTTAACCTGGGGTCTCTGAGCCTGCTTTTAAATTAGATAGATAGATAGACAGACAGATAGATGATAGATGGACAGATAAATAGACAGATTGACGAGAGATAGATAGAGGGAGAGATAGATAACTGAATTTCAATATAATGTTTCCTTGGCAGTCGTATTATTTTATGCATTTTAAAATATTATCCTGAGAAAAGCTTCAAAGGCTTTCTGCCAAAGAAGTCCATGACACAAAAGTGAGGAATCCCCACTTTGGAGAGTCTGGCCCTTTAGGGTACAGGCCAGAGACCCTCAATCCCCCAGAGGAGATAGAGAGGGAGTTAAGAGCAGGGCAGGGAAAGGGTGGAGGAAGGGGAGGAGGGTATCAGTAAGAAAATGAATGGCAAGTTTTTCCCTCACCCTCAGGGAGCTGTAAGACTGAATCTCTTGCTGTGCACTAGTCACTGGGCCCTGAGAAAGAGGGATGAGAGTGTTGTGACAATGAGGTCACCAGTGGCAGCCAGCAATGGTACTGGTCTAGGACAGGGTGAAGGAGAAGTGCAATGCTGGTGGAGGACTGGGGTTGGGAGAAAGTATTCCACCCTGTCCCATCCTAGTTACCATACTGGCTGTAATTCACTCCTAAGTCATCTCCATGCTTCCTGCCCCTGGACTTTCTAATTCATTCACCACAAAGCTGCCAAAATAATCTTCCCAAAGTATAGGTCTGACCTCTCAGTCAATCAATCAATAAGCATTTATTAAGTGACTACTGTGTACCAGGCACTGCGTTAAACACTGGAGAGGCATAAGACAGTCCCTGCCCAACAAATATATACAAAGCAAAAAATATACAGGATAAATAGGAAATAATTTACAGAAGGAAGGTGCTGGAAAAGGTAGGAAGGGACTATGTTAGGAAGGGCTTTGAATGCCAAACAGAATATTCCTCCTCATTGTCTATAGGATAAATATAGACTCTGTATCTTGGAATTTAGGCCCCTCTGTAATCTAGCCCCTACTTCCCCTCATGAGCTCAACATTTTAACCAGATTGGTCTCTTCCCTGCTCCCTATACTCAATCTTCCAGCTCCTGGAAGCTCCTTCAGGACCAGGAGTATTTCATTTTTGTTTTTCTTTGTTCAAGACATTATAGGCATTTAAAAAATACTTGCTCCACTTAGGTGATGCAGTGGCTAAAGCAATGGGCCATGAGTCTAGAAGACCTGAGTTCAAATCCTGCTCAGACATTTAGTAGTTTTGTAACCCTGGACAAGTCACTTAACCCTGTTTGCCTCAGTTTCCTCATCTGTAAAATGAGCTGGAGAAGAAAATGAAAAGCCACTCTAGGATCTTTGCCAAGAAAACCCCAAATGGGGTCACAGAGTCTGAAATGACCAAACAATGCTGCGTTAAATGAAATTAGGTTTTATTGAAATTCTTTCTTCCCTTGCTCTTAAAACGTTGCTGATATGAGTGAGCCATCTTTCTTTTAAGTGTACCAGTCAGTATGGTACATTGTTAATGTTCTTAAATTCAACGAAATTACCTGAAGCTACAAGCAGTTTGGAACTTGGTGGTGTCTGCCAGGCCTTCCCAGCTGTGCTGAGAGAGTAGGGTGAAGTGGCAAAGAGGAAATTTCAATGAACAAGGATAATCCCATTTTGTGTTCTGGGAAGAGAGCCTGAAGGAAGATCAGGAAAAAAATACAATTACCTTATGTGACAGGTGGGCACATATAGAAAAACCATCCTGATTTTATGATGCAGGCCTGTTAGCTTTGATGGATACTTTCACTGCTGTTTTTCTAAATTGCACCAATAAAAAGATAATGTGTTTTTTGTTTTTTAAAATAGTCTCAGCCTCTCTTGAGGTCTGAGCTCACAGATGACTAGAGAGGCTCCTCAGTGTGCCTCCTGGGTGTGTTAGTAACTGGCCTTCCCCCACATTGGGATGCAGGAACATATCCAGAAGGGACAAAATATTTGGCCTAGAATCATTCTCTGCCCAAGCACCCAAAATGCAGTTGCACCTGACTGTAACTGATGATTAAATGCAGAGAAGTGTGCAGGGTCAGGTAACCCAAAAGCTGAGGCTTGGCATCAAGAATCAGTTTTGCTCTCCTTTGAACTGCTGATCTGTGAGCTTGAGGGTTTCTTTTTCCTTACTCCCTTAGGAGTGGATCCCACGTTTTCTGGGTGGCTTTGCCAAAACTCTCTTAACTACTCCTTCCTTTCTGCTGCAGCAGACAGATCTATCCTGATTGTCATTCAGTTTCCAAGAAGTTGCCCTTTTTAACCCCAATTGGGGGAGAATAAAACATGAGAATCAGAAGTCCTTGTTACTGCAGGTTTTCCCATTCAGTTTGGCAGAGAAACAGTTCCTTTAACAAAGGAAGGTGATGGAAAAGGTTTGAGGCCCCACTGGGATTCGAACCCAGGATATCCTGCTTACTAGGCAGGCGCTTTAACCACTAAGCCATGAGGCCCCCATATGGATTTGGAGTTTAAAATGTCACCTAAATATTGGGGGCGGTCGATAAGCATAGGGCTTGGTGTTTTTAATCCATGTTACATAAGCAACATCTGAAAGGACTTATTAGCTGATGCTTACAAGGAAAGTGAGTTAGTGGTCTCCATCCACTATAAAATGGACATATGTTATAGGACAAATTGTTCTCATTTCACACAGCCATCAGAGGAGAACTTAATTGCTTTTTCATATTTTTTGAAAAAAAATTCTTTAATTAAAATGTGAGCATGACATGTCAGTTATTTTTCAAAGACGGAAATCCATGGCTTAACATTTTTAAGTATTCAGAAATATTTTGCCAACTCTTAAAATGCATGTTATTAAATTTGCTCAAGATATTTTTAGGTTAAATAACATATTTTATTTTATAAATTCATGCAATCATAGAATCTTCGAGCAGAAGGGTAACTTAATCCAAACCTTTCATTTTATGGATGGAGAAATTGAGTCCCAGAAATATGAAGTGAAGTTGTCCAAGGTCGCACAGGTGGTAAGTGGCTGAATCCTCTGACTCTAAACTCATTTCTCCATTGTAGTATGCTTTCTCAGGAAGTATCTTGCAGTTCATAATTTCAGAGTCAGAAGAAACATTAGAATTCTCTAATCCAATGCTCCTGTTTTACAGAGGAGAAAACTGAGACCCAGAGAAGTGGTGATTTACTCAATATTATGCAGTTAGTTTGTTGTATCTCTGACTTTTGCTAAAATATAATCACATTATCTTCAAAGATGGATGTGTGATTTTAGATTTAGCAAAGCTTATATATCCTTTCTCTTTAGCATCTTATTCAAATGAAGAATGGCTCCTGCTTTCCTGATCAGAATAATAGATAATGACTTTGTGCAAGCTAATTTGAAACTGGATCCTTAACTTTCATTCATTTAATTACAAAGCAGCATTTAAAAATCCCCACCAAAATACTTCACATAACTGACTGCCATGCGGAAGCTTTTATGTGAAGGTACATTGTATAAGGCTTGGTCAGTGGCCAGAAGTGGTAGGATTTTGCTGAGCATGTCATAGCATTATGAGAGGATGCTGGCATAAACAGAAATGCAGAACAGTAAAATGAAAGGGAGGACAGAGAGAAACCAATAAAGATGGGGTATTAAAAAGTTAAATACAGCTTATTAGAGGAACCATTTAGTAGTTCAGTGTGAGCAAAGACCTGCGGAAATGACCTTTCATTTCAGCATAAAAGAAATGTAATTATAAATTATTTCTATAGTACTATACCCTCATCAGATAGGATTCACTACACTTTGCAATGAAAAGATGGTTTTACTAAAAAACTGGCAGTAATGGTATTAACTCTGTGCTACCCAGAGCCGTAACCAGGGCTAAGCAATTAGGGCATTTTCCCAGGGTGCCTAAATGTAGAAACTTTAACTAGCATCCGTCATCAGGTAGAAATAACTGAGTATAGCACCTAATTAGAAACAATTACTTAAAATAGGAGCTTCTTCAATTGATAAATGGTCAAATGATATGAACAGACAGTTGTCAGAAGTAGAAATCAAAGCTATCAATTGTTACATGAAAAAAAATGTTCTGTCATTATTCATTAAAGAAATGCAAATTAAAATAATTCTGAGGTACCACTTTAGACCTATCAGATTGGCTAAGATGACAGAAAAGGAAAATGCTAAATGCTGGAGTGAATGTGGGAAAAAAAAAAATAGGACACTAATGCATTGTTGGTGTAGTTGTGAACCGATCCCACCATTCTGGAGAACAATTTGAAACTATGCCCTTAGGGAAATAAAACTGTGCATACCCTTTGACCCAGCAATATTACCACTAAGTTTGTATCCCAAAGAGATCGAAGAAAAGAGGAAAAGATCTATATGTACAAAGCTATTTACACAAAATCTTTTTGTGGTTTGCAAAGAAGTGGGAATTGAAAAGATGCCCATCAATTGGGGAATGGCTGAACAAGTTGTATAAGATTTTGATGGAACACATTGTGCTATAAGAAATGCTGAGCAGCAAAGAGGGAATAATAATATACAATCAGATTAATATAGAAATCTACCATACCAGACAGGAAAATATGAGAGGAGGAGATTAAATAAGGGGGAGTGGGAGAAGAAAGGGTAGATCAGAGGAGGTGGTAGACAGAAGCAAACCATTGGTGATATGGGAAAGGGTAAAAGGAGAGAGAGGATAAACAGGAAGAAGAAAAGGACAGAGGGAAATACACAGGTAATAATCATAATGGTGAATGTGAATGGCATGAACTCTCTCATAAAACGGAAGCAGATAGCAGGGTGGATCAAAAACTAGTATCTTACAATAGGTTGCTTACAAGAAACACACTTATAGCAGAGAGACACACAGAGTAAAGGAAAACCTGGAAAGACTTGAATGAACTGATACAAAGTGAAATGAGCAGAACCAGGAAAACACTGTACACAGTATCAGCAACATCATGTGATGCTCAACTATGAATGACTAAGCTTTTCTCAGCAACACAATGATCCAAGACAAATACAAAGGACACATGAAGGGAAATGCTGTTCATATCCAGATAAAGAGCTCATGGCCTCTAAATGGAGATGGAAGCATATTTTTTTTCACTTCTTTATTCTTTCTCATGTTCTTTTGAACCTTTTTTCCTGTTTCTTCTTCCATAACCATGATGAATATGGAAATGTGTTTTACATGATGGCATATACATAAACTATATTAAACTGCCTATGGTTTTCAGAAGAGGGGAGGCAAGGAAGGGAGAAAAATTTAGAACTTAAAATCTTGTAAAGATTAATGCTAAAAATTTTCTTGATTAGTAGTTATGGGGAAAAATAAAATAATATTTAAGGCCAAAAAGAAAAAAGAAAAATAAATGATGAGCAGGTTGCTTTCAGAAAAACCTGGGAAGACTTATACGAACTGATACAAAGTGAAATGAGCAGAACCAGGAAAACATTGTACACAGTAACAGTTATATTATAATGATGATTAGCTGTGAAAGACTTAGCCACTTTGATCAAGACAATGATCTAAGATGATTCCAAAGGACCAATGATTAAAAATGTTATACACCTCCAGGGAAAGAACTGATGAACTCTGAGTGCAGATAGAAACACGTTTTTTACTTAATTTTCTTCCTTTTTTGCAACATGGCTAATATGGAAAAAAAGTTTTGCATGACTTTGCATGTTTTATATATAATTTCTTGCCTTCTCAAGGGGTA
Organism: Petaurus breviceps papuanus; assembly: GCF_028583685.1. NCBI lineage: Eukaryota > Metazoa > Chordata > Mammalia > Diprotodontia > Petauridae > Petaurus > Petaurus breviceps. The sequence continues at coordinate 8,535,602 of NW_027187307.1, read as the reverse complement.
GGAAGGAGAAAGAAAATTTGGAGCTCAAAATTTAAAAAGAAAATAACTGTTTAAAATGAATAAACAAATGAAGGAAAAAATAATAGGAAGCTACAGGATGACTTTGCTCCATACCTCCACCCCACTCCTGTAACGCCAAGCACAAGCAACCTCCAGGTTCGAGTTACAAGCATAGCAAACTCCATTTATTCAGTGACAGATTAAGGTAAAATATTCACAAAAAAATCAAAATCAAAATACAGGGTAACTCAGTCATTTAGTAAATTCTCAATTCAATCACAAAGTACTAAGGTCCAAGGACTTCACCCCTGGAAAGTACATTCATTTAGTCAATCACAAAGTCTTCCCTCTATTCAACTGGAGTTTAGTTTCTAATCATAAACAAAGTACATTCATTTGGTCAGTCACAAAGTATAAAAGTTAAAGTTTTCCACCCCTGGATCACAACTGAATTACAATACCATCCATCACCACCAAGCACCTTCTCAAAGGGGCAGTGAAAGATCATTCACCCCTAAGCCACAACTAGGTTACAATATCATCACAGCATTCAATACCCAAGGAGAGGTCTTTTCTTCATCTTGACCCAAGGCAAGTTCTCAGGAGTTTGCTTTCCTGGGAAGACACAGCATAACCAAGATACAATAACAAACATACACATTGCTGGTGTCCTCATCAATTCACTCTCTGCCTGTGAAATCAACCTAGACCCAACAACAAGGTCTGAGGAGTCAACACAAATGATCATTATGGTCCTAGGACCCCTGAAAACATCAGCAAGACCCTCCTCCAGGATTTCTGCAAACATACAACAAAAAAATCATCTTTCAGGGCTTCTGAAGCAACAGCAAGTTCCCAGGACTTCTGCAACAACAGCAACGTCCTCCATCAGCAGACGAATCTGACAAAATAATATCAAAATATACAGAACAAATACCAGTACCACCGTCACGCTTCCTCCCAGTTCACTCCTCAGTTCTAATTTCTCTCTCTCCAGCAGTAGCAGCAGCCTCTAGATGCTGGCTCCCAGAAGTTCTTCTGGCCTTTCTCTGCTTGGGCCTCTCTCTAAATCCCTGGCACTAGCTTCTCCCAATTCAGCCCCCTCTCTTCATGTCAATAAGTCCATCCCACAAGTGGGATTCACAAGTTCTGGGTTTTAACACAACCTGAAAACCAAGCCAATACAAGGGAATCTTTAAATTCCATTACCATTACAGCTCCCTAGCCCTGCCTTATTACCTACCCTAGTGGTTACTTCCCTAGCTATAGACTACTAGTGTCTACTCTCAAGGAGGCCAATGTTCCCATCCCAAAGTCTATATCTCTCTACCATGAGTCACAAGAACTTGTACCCCAAGTTCCAAGGTCTCTCTAATATCTTCTCCAACTTCTTGACTAGGAATATGTTTATATTGCTTGCCCCAAGCACCAGAATTTCTTATTATGGCTTTGATAGCAGTAACTTATTAGAGCTCTACCTGAAAATAAAAACTTCCTTCCTTCAGAAAAAATGAAAACATGAGGCATCTCAAAGTGAGAATTATTGAGGGCCATCCATAGACAGGCTTAGGGTTGCCCTTCTTGGTTCCAGGTGACCATGGTGAAACCTGATTCTGTGATGATGACTCTTCAATACTGTTGCTTAGTATTGAAGCTGCTGAGCCGGAAGGGCTTATGACTTAGTGAATATTTCAAGTGTCCTTATCTTCAAGATTCTCTAATCTGTTACAGTGACACCTGTCTTTTGGATACTTGAAGAGACAGAGGTGCAAGTTGACAAAGAGAACTCGAGTTCCCTCAATACGTCAGCCTTAATAGAGCCCACGGGAGCATCTCTCTCTTTCTCTGACCATAAATCCTGTCTGCCCAGTCCTGTGTGCCATTGTGCTGCCATGAAGTCATGGATAAAAAGAATGACTCATATAGACCAAAATGTTTTTAGCAGCACTTTTTATGATAACAAAAAACTAGAAACAGTCCGTTGATTCTTAAAATATCTCTGGACCTGATTTTGAGATCACTCTTTAAAATATCAGAGACCTTGTAGTCTCTTCTATTTTTTTTTAAATCTTTTGATTTTGTTTTAATATTTCTTGATGTCAAGTCACTGACTTTATTTTGTCCATTCTAGTTTTCAGGAAATCTATTTATTTTTGTCCAAGATATGACACTTTCTCTTTTTTATTTATTTTTTAACACTTTCTCTTCTAAGTTATTTTTTCTCCTTCCAATTCTTTGCTCCAGAATTTTTATTTTTTCTCTTTCTTCATTTCTTCTAGGTATTCATATAGTCCTTGTGCAAACTGCATTTTTAAAAATTTGAATCTCTTCTTACAGGTATTATGAAGTTACCATATCCTTATTTGGTAGGACCTTTAGTTCTGCAATTATTTTGTATACTTTTTGAGGTCTTCCTCGGTTTACTTATCACTCCAGCTTTAGTTCAATTGTGACTTCATGCCAAGACCAAGCTTGTTATATACTTTTGGTTAGGCTGGTCAGCACTGCTTGGTTTTATTCAGGGTCTCTTAGGTTCCTGCACTGAATTCAGCCTTCTATACTTAGTAACCCTCTAGAGATCTTTGACATTCAGAGTACTAGATCTGCTGGGCTCTCTATGGCATCTCAGGCTAAATTATGAAGAACCTCAGAGCTCTGGGGCTGTCCTGGTCTCAGTGCTGCTGCATTTTACTGGTTGCTGCATTTCCCCTAGAGACGCCAAGATCCCCACCCTGGAGTTTTCTTCAGGGAACCCTTCACTTTTGTTGCTTCAAGACACAGAACTTTCCAGGCTACACAACTTATAACTATCTTTGCTCATGTTTTGAAGCTACCAGTTTGATAGACTGTGTTGGTGCTAATTTTGTTGGTTGTCTTCTTTCCTATTGCCTGTGAGCTTCAGACTGGCTTTTTGTGTACTCTTGGGGTGCAGAAATTCACTGGATTTCTTGATCCTCATTTCATCTGATGGCTCTATGTTCTATGTTATATGTCTTTTTTATTGGAGGGGGGAAGGGTGGGCCATTTGGGTTAAGTGACTTGCCCAAGGTCATATGGCTAGTAAGTGTTCAGTGTTTGAGGCCAAATTTGAACTCAGGTCCTCCTGACTCCAGGGCCGGTGTTCTATTCCCTGCGCCATTTAGCTGCCCCTATGTTAGATGTCTTGTTAGCTTGGTGCTAGCAAGGAAATTGAAGGCACCTTAATGAGAGCTGGAAACAAACTAAAATAGAAAGTACAGTGGGACTCTAGGCCACAGTCTATGATGTTATTATTGGAAAGCATACCAAATGTGAGCTACTTTAATCAGTATAATGTTGGTGGGTATCATTATGGATAGTAGAATTAGATTAACTGGTATTTGATCCTTTCTATTCCCTCTGGGAAAAAGAAAAAGACCTGAATCCTTCTAGGCCTTACCTATCTCCTTCCAGGCTTCCTCATTCATCACATCAGAGGCAAGAGATTTCAACAGCCACCCTTTGCATTATAACAGTTGTTCTTGAGTCATTTTTCAGTTGTGTCTCATTCTTCATGAGACCATTTTGGGTTTTCTTGGCAAAGATAATGGAGAGGTTTGCCATTTCCTTCTCCAGCTCATTTGAAAGATGAGGAACTGAGGCAAACAGGGCTAGGTGACTTGCCCAGGATCACACACCTTGTAAGTGTATGAGAGTGGATTTGAACTCACAAAGAGGAGTCTTCCTGACTCCAGGTCACCCCTCCAGCCGTTGTGCTAGCTAGCTGCCCCTATTGGAACAATTAGCTTGCTTTTAAAAAGCCTTGGAGCAAAATAATGGCCCTCCAGCCCACACAGCCATTTTCTCTGTTATTTTATAGAATTTCTACCAAACAAAATGTTAATACTACTGTCATAACAGCTCTGAGCCCCCAGTTGGGAAACTTCCTAATATTCAAACAGAGATTTAACTCTGTGCTCTAATTTATATTTTGTATTTCTAACTAACCTCAATTTACTCCTTTTTGTAGCACAGATTAAGCATAAAATCCAAGCCATCATGGCTGTTCTGAGCTGGGCCTAACTCAGTCAGTCCCCTGATAGTTTTGTTTCAATATTGAACAGAATGAGACCTTTATATATTGCTGGGCTCTCCTTCCCAGCTTCGGCCTTATCTTACCTTATACCTGGTGTTCAGATGTCTCTGGCTTCTTGTCTCCAAGAAGAACTCACCCCCACAGAACGCCCAAGGACATGGAGGTTGCCAAGCGAGGCTGCTCTTTATTCAGTTACATCTTAACAGTGTGGCCATCAGAACAAAGCAGAATGGAACCATGGGACAGAGAGAGCGGGACAGAGAGAGAGAGAGAAAGAAAGAGAGAGAGAGAGAGAAAGAGAGAGAGAGAGAGAGAGAGAGAGAGAGAGAGAGAGAGAGAGAGAGAGCGCCTCCCCTTGCTTTTTCCCTAATATCCTTATCATTCTTCTTACTATTACATGCCACATGGGAGCCAATCGTGCACTCTCCTGAGTGCAGGGCAAAGGAGTATGTGTTAAGAGGAGTCCATGTTGATAAGGCACGTTCAATGCCATGTTGGCCTTTCCCAACCTGGCAAAGTCAGCTCCCACGGCCCTGTGCTCAATGCCATGTCAGCCCTTTTGGCTCGGCAGAGTCGGCCTCCACATCTCCAAGCTCCTGCCGCTCAGAGGTCACGTGCGCCCCCTCCGACATCTTGTGACTGCCACAGTGTCTCTCACACTCGTGGATCTATCAATATATCATTTAATATTTCACAAAAAAGAGATTCACTTAGTTAAAGCAGAGGGATATTCAATAAAGAGAAGCATTGAAGACACCTTGAGTTGATTCCTCTGAGCTGGGCTCCCTTGTCTAAGTTGTCTGCTGTGATCTCTTCATCCTCTGAACCAGTCAAGTCTCTAGGATGGCTTGGGCAACTTGTAAAGAAAAATTAGCCTCACTTGTTTGGAAGAAGTCAAGATATTGCTCCTATCGCAATGACCAACCCTGGGTTGGTTGGTTGGTTTTTATCCACGTAGCAAAATCAGGATATGGGAAATTTGTAAATAAAACAAAGAAGTGTAGGGATTATTTAACAGCTCTAGTTACCCGCTAGGCACAGGGAGGGAAAGATGGGAATAGACATCTTTTGGAACTTCCTTCAGTCCTTGAAGCAATGATTGCAGGTGACAGCTCCAGGCTTGGTTCCTTGTTCCAAGATGCCTGCAGGGACCCAATAGCTCCCACTGATCTCACCCAGCTCCCCTTTCCCTAGTTCTCTCTTCTCTCATTGCCCCTGTTCCCTCAACTTCAGCCCATTTAGTTTCACTGTCACTGCTGCACGGCTCATACATTTTGTTTCTTCTTCTGAATCTTTTTTCTTTGGACTGTGTGCAGTCTTTTTTAAAACTCTTAGACATGACTTAAGTCTGCCTTCTGGCTCATAGGTTGTGATAATTCAGATCACTCTCAGAGCTGAGAGGGAAGGTTTGTTCCTCTGGACTACAAATCCCAGAATGCAAGGCAGTTCTCAAATTCCCTATTACTGTGTGATACTAGATTTTTCAAATTCTAAAACAGAATATACAATCTGTTAAAATATATTTCACACTTGTGAAATCATAAAGTCCAAAACATATTGTGCTATAGACATTAAAACACTTCCCTTTTGGCTTGATTTTCATAGGAATCCCTGTGAATGGAAAATGAAGGGCATTTATTTCCTTGGCCCATGCATATGGGGAATGGTAGAAAGCTGGGGATGATCAGGAGTTATGGCCAGGTAGCTTTGGTATATATGTAGGGCTAGTTGAAATTTTGTGTGCTAAGCAGAATGTTTATAGACCTCAAAATATGTGGAAATCACTTGCAAGTGTGCAAAATCAACTAAGCTGAAAGCTGTTATTACAATGTGAAGTAAAGCATTTATTCTCGGCTTTTATACTCCAGCAATACCCACACACTGCAATAAACTTTTTATCCACGTGTGATTCAATTTAATCCAAAAAGCATTTATTGAGACTCTAGTGTGTGCAAGACACTGAGCTAGGTGCTAGGGATAGACATAAAAGGAAAAAGGCTTAAGGAGCTTATAACATACTGGAATGTAATAGTCACATTCTAGTACAATAGGGGGCACAGTTTACAAAGACTGGCCTGGGCAGATTTGCATCAAAACTGGCCTAGGGGGAGAGAGCACAGGCATTTCTGGGGCAGTTATAGTCTGACCTCACACTCTACATCCCCCCATCATTTGATGGATACAGAAGGAACCCTTTGGGGATTGGTTCTGGAGTAGTGGCCAGTGAATAAACATCCCCAATACAGTTCTTGTTTTTCAGTGGGGAAGATTGCGTAGTACACACCAAACAGCCCTTGATGGGTTATGATTATGTTTCTCTCAAATATACCCTTCTTCCAAATTTCCCTCTTTCTATTGAGGATAACACTGTCCTTACAGGTAAAATGTCTGTAGACTTGGCATTACCCTTGACTCTCCACTTTCCCATATTCTACACGTCCACTTAGTTGCCAAGCCTTGTTTTTTCTACCTCCACAATACTTGTAGCATCCATTCCCATCCCTCCACTCACACAGCCTCCACCACAGTTCAGGTCCTCATCTCGTCTCCCCTGTACTACTACAAAAGCCTCCTAATTGACTTCCCTGCCTCCAGTCTTTTCCTCTCCCAGTTATCCTCAGGAGAATCATAATGTGATTTTCCTAAAGTTCCTATCTGGCCATGAAACTCCCTATTGTAAGTTCCCTATTGACTCTAGGATCCTTTAAAATGTATACTTTGTATATATTTTTATAATGTAGATATTATTAGTATGTGCACATGACATAACTATATAAATATGTATAGATTGAGAATGCATGCTCAAAATTATTTCTACTGTTTTTTTACATAATCAGAAAAGTGTAGACCACTGCTCTGAGCTCGTTCAGACATCAGACACCAAGGTCATCTGCTGCATCCTAGCACATCACTAACCAGTCATCTTGACTTTTGTCCTGCCACTCGAGTTTGATGACTTTGGGAAAGAGAGGAAGGTTGACAACGTGGCTCGACTCTGCCTTACTTAAATCCACTTTGCTCATGACACAAGATATTGCACTGTGATGCTATTGGTCCTCTTCAAAAATAAAAAAACAAACAAACCCCCCCACATTCCTGTATTCTTTCGGTCATAGGACTGTGTGAAAATGGCTTGTCATTTCCTTTTGCTTCATTTAAAGCCAAGGTTAGAATGGTACTCAAATAATAAAATCGCATACGAAGTTCAGCTCATTTTCCTCTTTGCTCATCATATGGGCAAAAGGATGCAATCTAATGGGACAAAATCAAGAACTGTGCAGTGACATGAAAATGATCAAAATGCTCATTCGCTCTAAACAGCTATAAATGGAAAGGACCCTCACAATTGCTACAGAAAGCATAATTAAGATTCATGTGTAGACACAGTTTTATTTACAAATATCAGTAAGTTTACAATGTACTTTGTTTTAAACTGCTGCTATAAATGGAAATCACTTTCACTACCTCTATAGAGAACATCATTAATAATCATATGTAGATATAGCTGAGCCCCAAATATCAGTGCGTGTATCAAGTAATTTGCCCTAAACTACTGCCTTATAAAAGGAAATTACTTTCCCAACCATTTGAGAGCTTAATTACTAATCAAACATAGATACAGTTTTAGTTACAAATATTAGAGTTTATTGTGTAATACACTAAAATAATTGCACTCTAAAAACATTTATTTTCACCCATTCTTGAAAACCAAATGCTTAACATAAACCACAAAATGTTCACCATAACAATACTTTCAAAAGGCTGTTTACTAAAACATGAATTTTGTGCAAATAATGTAAAAGTTCAGTGGAGCCCCAAAGGCAATGGGAGGGAGTCAATAACATTCCCATTGGACAAAAAGCAGGGTCACTTGCCAGAGCCATAACTCAGAAGCAGCCTGTTGGCCATATTTAGCAGCAGGAGAGCCTGCAGTTGATTAGTTGAACTCTAACAATAAATACGTTATCATTGCTGCCTTTGAGAATGACTGTGATATTGAGAATTTCCAAGACCGGAACAAAATGCATCAGAACCCAAAGGACACACACACATGAAAATTCCAGAAATTAAGCTCTTATTTCATGACCTAGGAATTCACTTACCAAATGTTGAAGCACTGAATTCCACTGCAATTGCCTCTCATCCATTTGGAAACTGATTATCCCATTTCTGGATCATTCAGGTCTTCCTCTTCCCCCATCCCCAATCTTTTTTTTAACCTCCTCCTATTCCCTTTGTCTGGCAGACTGTATATACTATTTAACTGATCGTCGGCACCTGCAAAAGATTACTGAAAGCAAATAAACTTTGACTACCTAAGTATGCTTTTCCTCTGCAATTCTAGTAAAGGATTCTTTAGGGGGGAAAGGTCAATGCTACTAGATGAAATTTGGAATATCTGAAGGACCTCACCATCTATAGGGTATCATTCTCCCATTTGGACTCTTCACTGCACATGCTGCCTAATGTTGGCAAACACCTTGAGTGAGCCTCTTATCTCCTCATTTTATGCCTTGTATGATATTAATCCAGTTACACCTCTCTTTGATGGCTTTTGGGGTTTCTGTGCAGGCCTCCATTGCTAATGTGTTTCAGTCTTCTGCACTTTTCCATTGCTCTTCATAAATTCCTTCTTTGATGCTTTATGATGATGTGGAGGTACCCCTGTGCTCCCAAATTCTGGTGGAGCACCATCTGGCAGGTTCTATAAAGGCTTTGATTATGGCCCGAGCAACAGACTGAGTCTTCTTTCCAAGGACTAGCCAGCAAAATAAAAAGGGGCTCATTAGCAGTAAACTGGGCACTTGGTGATGAATTCTCTGGAGATCAAAACCTATAAAACAGAAAAATACTAAATGGCCCTCACACCTAGGTGGCCACCATTTCCTTCTTCAGGGATGAAGGCAGAGTTGTGTAAAGGGGGACAATGAATTGGTCAGTTCTTAGACCACCTCAACATTCAATTTGTTGAGACTCTAACTGTGAAATCTTTGTCCAGTTCTCAACAAGATCATGTACTAGAGGAGTCAAATCATGTCAATCTTGACATTCTTCTTATAAAAACAAACCAAACTAAGAAGGTTCCAGCTAAATGGAAAAGGATGATTCCCAGGTACTCTTTGGAAAGACAAAGAAAGGAGTTGGTAGAGTTGGTTTTAAAGTCATTCGAAACCATCAATAAATATAATTCCACAGGATATGTTGTCACCTGGTGTGATATTTATTTGCAAAAAGACCACTATAAAAATAATTATAGCTTATGCACCAACATAAGTTGCTGAGAATGAAGAAGTTGAGAAATTTTACAGAGTTCTCCATTAAAGCCTCCAAATTAAAACATCATACACTCTGAATCTTGAGAGGGGCAGTAATGAGGATGGCAGGAATTATATGGGGAAGCATGGTTCAGAAAAAAGGAATGAGAGAGACTGACTCACAGAGTACACAGAAGCCTCATACCTATATATCATGAATATTTTCTTTGGAAAAAATTAGGAAAAAAAAAGAACTAGTAGGTTCTGAGTGTGGTCAGTATCAATGAACATTGTAAGAAATGAAATAGATGACTTTGTAAGATACAAGAAAAGGCTTGCTATTGATGTGGGACTTATCCCTGAATCAGCTATCTGTGTCCACCAACTCCTCAGGATGAAGATCAGAATCAGTGTTAAAAAATAGTAATGAGAAAAACACATGGTGTGTAACTGAAACAACTCAATCTTGGACTATTTTAACAAGTAATCAACAATAAGAACTGGGGACTCAAAATCGGAAATGACATAAGCACCAATTATAATAATTTTATATGGAAGGTCATCTATTGTAACGCCACCATCACAAGACCAAGTTTCTGTTTGTTTTGTCATATGGCTATATGGCACAAAATACAACAGATTTCCAAGAATTAAAAATGAATATCATGGAGAGAACAATGGAGAGGAACATTGTGGCTGTAGCAGGCTGTGCCATATAGCAAATGGGGAACTTCCAAGAAGAATAAAAGAAAGGAAGAAATGACAGGGCAGTCATGTTACAAGAGTGAAAAATGACAGGGGGATAACCAGAGTATTCTACTGGTATACTCCCAATGTCCCAAGAAAGAGAGGAAGACCTCTAGCACATTGGTTGAACCTTTCTGATGAACTTGTGGAAAAGCATGGAAACAAGTCACCCAAGATGGGCAGTTATAGATGGGTTGTGATTGGCCTTATTGGCAAAAACTTCAGAATTGATGAGATCTATCCATTTCAATATTTCAGGAAATTTCATCTTACTCAATTTGGCACAACGTTCTAGCCTAATCAAGACCTTCTTCAGATCCTGACTCTGACATCAAGTTTGATAGCTCTTTGCTTGGTATCATCTGAATATTTAATAAGTATGCCATCCATCCCTATAACCAAGTTGGTGAAGAAAATATTAACCTGTACATGATTGAGCACACGTCTCTGGAGCATTCAATCAAGAACTCATTCTATGTTCAAACCAAACGTTTATTCACTACTCTTTGGGTCTGAATCCACCTAATTGTACTCCACTAGCCCTTATCTCTCCATATTTTCTGCAATATTAGTATGAGACTCCCAATCAAAAGTCTTGTGAAATATCAGTAGACAATTTCTATCGTGCTCCCCAATCTACCAGTTTAAGAAAATGCGTAGTCTGATATCCCCCTTCCTGATAAAGCCATGCTGTTTCTTTGTGACTGCCACTTCCTTTTCTGGATGTTTGCTAATAATATATTCTTGAATTTTGCCAGGAATTGATGTTTAACTCACAGGCCTACTGAGCTTATATTATCTTCTCTTGTCTTCAAAAACAAAAACGAAAAACATTGAGCATTGCCCTTCTCCAGTCCTTTAGTGTTTCTCTTATTCTCCAGTCTTTCCAGCATTACTGACTTATCTCCTATAAAAGAGGCAAGAGAAAACTGTTACAATGGAGGGGAAGAGCAGGAAGGTGAAAGGGAATGGGTCAACCTTACTCTCATTGAATTTGGCTTAAGGAGGGAATAACATACACACTCAGTTGGGTATCTTACCCTACAGGGGGGAAGGGGATAAGAGGGGGGATGATAGAATGGAGGGCAGATTGGGGGAAAGGGTAGTTAGAAGCAAACACTTTTGAAAAGGGACAGGGTTAAAGGAGAAAATAGAATAAGTGGGGGGCAGGATAGGATGGAGGGAAATATAGTTAGTTTTTCACAATATAACTACTATGGAAATGTTTTGCATAACTACACATGGACAACCTATGTTGAATTGCTTGTCTTCCCAGTGGGGGTGGGTGAGGAGGGAAGAAGGGAAAAACTCTGGAAATCAAAGTTTCAAAAATATATGTTAAAAAGAAATTTTTTACATGCAACTGGGAAATAAGATATACAAGCATTGGGGTATAGAAATCCATCTTGCTCTACAAGAAAGTTGGGGGTGGGGATGGGGGAGGATATAAGAGAGAATAGATTGGGGGAAGGAGTATTCAGTAGGCTTGCTATTTTGGGGGTGGGGGTAGGGGAAAGACGGGGAGAAAAATTTGTAACTCAAAATCTTGTGGAAATGAATGTTTGAAACTAAAAATAAATAAATTGGGGGAAAAAATCTTCTCTATTTGTCTTCCAAAACCCAAAGTTTATTGGTGATTCACATCTACCTCTTTAGATAATTCCCCCCTTCCTCCTCATCAGAGCTATTTCAACTTGTACCCAGTAGATTGTAAACTTCTCATTAGACTGTAAACTCCTTGAGAGAAGGACTCTATTTTGCCTCTTCTTGTATCCTTAGTGCTTAGCTAGCGTCTGACACATGGTAGCTACTTAATAAAGGTTTATCAAATGATTGATTGTCTTCAAAATTTTATTCTTTCAAGCTTGTTGTCCCTCTATAGAGGATTTCCCTGTGGAGTTTTAGACCATGGGAGACTAGTTCAGAGATAATGTAGATACAGAATGTAACAGATATGTAAAGTGTTTAAACCTGGAAGAACTATATAAATATCAAATATTCTTATCGTACACCACGTGGGGCACAAAGGAAAATCAGATCATTTCAGTTGTCGTTCATCTCTGGAAGCCAGGCATGCGTTGTTATGTTCCCTTCCCTCCTTCCGGGCTGCTTCTTGGGAGCTGAGACTTTTGGAATTCCTAGCACCAGTCAAACCAGTGGTCCTGCGCATCTTTCCCGGCTCCTGGGCAGTCCCGTTGACTCGGTTTCATGGCTCGGTGACCATAGTTTATAGCTGGGCTACAAAGCAGCATTGGGACCAGGTATAAACTAGGCAGGAAATTCCGGTTCTGGGAGAAGTTTTGCCTCCGCAGATGAATGTTTAAGGTGTGACCATAAGGGAATGAAATTGCTGTCGTGGAGCTTGGGAAGGTGGCGTCGTTCCTTTAGCACATCAAACCTCCTATGCGGCCTGTTGTCACGATGTAACTCACCTTCCTTTGGCTTTTGCTGCGAAGAAAACTCAGAATTGATTTATTGCCCAAGTATCGTAATTCAATTCAATTCAATTCAATTCAACCAACACTTATTAACAGCTATTCGATGCCCAGCTCAGGTCTGTAAAAACATCTATCCCTGATTCCTCCAGATGGTCTCCGTTCTGGTTTATTCAGAAATGGCATTTGGATCTGCATGTTAATCTGTAAGTGACCTCAGCTTTTTTCAGAAGTAGCTAGGCTCGATATGTTCAATAAACAAGTGAGCCAAGGAGCTTTCCTCACCTTTCACACATCTCGGCTGCCCTTCCCTCATGTGCCCGCATTAGGCTCCAATACACTGTTGGTAGAGCTCCAAATTGGTTCATCTGTTTTGAAAAACAATTTAGAGGGGCGGCCAGGTAGCACAGCGAGTAAGAGCACCGGCTCCAGTGTTGAGAAGACCTGGAGATCGAATCCCGGGCTCAGACACTTAGCACCCACCCAGAAACACCTGGCCGTGTAACCTTGAGCAAGTTACTTAACCCCAATTGCTTAGGGGCGGCCAGGTGGCTCAGCGAGTGAGAACACCCGCTGCAGTGTCAGGATGATCTGGATCAAATCCGGGCTCAGATACTCAGCACCACACCCAGAAATAACTGGCCGTGTAACCTTGAGCAAGTTACTTAACCCCGATTGCTTTAAAAAAAAAAAGAAAAGAAAAGAAAAACAATTTAGAATTATATGAGAAAAATGATGAAATTATCCATGTACTTTGACTCAATGATCCTATTTCTGTGCATAGAAGAAAAAAAGTCTCACAGTTACATAGTGCTTTAAAGTGAAGAAAATGCTTTGCAAACATTATGCCACTTGATATATAACCCCCAAGAGATAAAAAACCAAAACCACCAGACAGGTTCCATATCTCCCAAAATATTCGTAGCAGTGTAGTTTGTGGTAGCAAGGAAGAAAGTGAATACCTATTGATTAATGAAAGGCTGAACACATTGTGGTAGATGAAAGTAATGGAAAAAATAGTCTTTAATCAAAGGAAAAAAACTTCCTATTTGTTATATATATAGCTTTCTTTGTATATATTTGTTTGCATATTGCCTTGCCCTCCCATCAGATTGCAAGCTCCTGGAGGGCAGGGACTGTCTTTTTTGTCTCTTTTGGTATCTCTAGAGCTCAGTACTGTGCCTTCTTCATAGTAGGTATTTAATAAATGTTGATTGATTGATTGGAGCATCTCAGGAAGCTGTGTACAAAGAGACCAAAATCTAAACACATCAATAACATAAAAGCAAAGAACACTAAAAAGGCAGTCAAACTCAGAATAATTATATTGACCAATCTCAGTCCCAGAGAACAAATAATTATGAGTCTTCCTCTTCAAGATTATATGTGTGGAATAGTGCAGTGGCTAGAACTATGGGTCTGGAGTCTGGAAGATCTGAGTTCAAATCTGACCTTAGATACTAGTTGTGTAACCCTGAGTAAGTTATTTAACCTCTCTCAGACTCAATTTCCTCATCTGTAATATGGGGATGATAATAGCTTCTCCCTTCCAGGGCTATTGTGAGGATCAAATGAGATAATATTTGTAAAGCAATTCACACAGTGCCTGGCATTATGTAAATGCCAGCTTTCATCATCATCATCCTATACTGTCAGATGGAATTATATGTGCTGTCATTGATTTCATTTCATTATTTTTCTTTGTTACAAGAGAAGGTTTAATGGGGGAGGCAGGAGGTATGACTATTTAAAAAAAATAAAAGGCATCAGCAAAAATTTAAAAATAAAGGAAACATGCTGGAAAAATACATAGGACATGTCATTTTAGTTGGTCACCATGGATGTGCAATTTTTATTTTTGTGAGCAAAAAAGTTATAATTGGGGCAGCTAGGTGGCGCAGTGAATAGAGCACCGGCCCTGGAATCAGAAGGACCTGGGTTCAAATCAGACCTCAGACACTTGACACACTTACTAGCTATGTGACCTTGGGCAAGACATTTAACCCCGACTGCCATGCCTTTCCCCCTCTAAAAAAAAAAAAATTCTCAATTTCTGACTTTTTTTGTCCTCTCTTTAATTTTCTTCTTCTTATGAACTTAATTATCAACAAACATTTCCATACACAAAGAAGAGGGAAAAGTACACGAAACCATCAATTTCTGTTCTATACTCTTTGTATTTTTGAAGTGTGTAGTAAATTGAACCAAATTGCACTTTAAATATATCCTGCTGAATTTCTTTTTGTTTTCTTCTGTGTATTTTAATGTTTCCTGGATGGTCTTTTTTTTTTTAAACATCTCTCCCACTATGCACTGACTCACTCATCCCCTAATAAAAGCTCCCTCTTATAACAAATAAGTCAAGCAAACCACATCAACAGATTTGCTGTGCCTGAAAATCTATTTATCATACACATTTTTGTTACAAGAATTTTTTCCCAGTTGGGGGAAGACAGAAAGGAGAAAAAATAGATTTTTGTTAATTGAAAAAAAAATGGAACTTTCTATATTTCTTTTTTTGTTAAGGTCCACTGGGACTTTTCTACCTACCCTAAGTCATCAGTATGAATGCGAGTTGGGATAGTTGCAACAGATCAGGTCTTACAATAATAGGTGAATTTCTCAGAGCAAACACACACCATTTAGTCCACCTTCCTGATTTTACAGGTGAGATTTAGGGAGGTGAACTAATTTAGCCAAGGTACCACAGTGATAGAAATAGGATTGGAACTCAGGTCTCCTGACTAGGAACACAGTGACCTTTTCCTATGTGGTTTTTTTTTTTCAATTCAATTCAACAAGTATTTTAAAGTGCCTGTTCTGTCATTTTAGTCATGTCTGACTCTTCCTGAGTTTGGGGTTTTCTTGGCAAAGATTCTGAAGTAGTTTGCCATTTCCTTCTCCAGCTTATTTGCAGATGAGGAAACTGAGGCAAACAGGGTTAAGTGACTTGCCCAGGATCACATAGGAAGTGTCTGAGGCTGGATTTGAACTTTGGGAGATGAGTGTTCCTGACTCTAGGCCTGACACTCTACCGACCGCACCACCTAGCTGCCCCTTTCCAGTGCCTACTGTTGTCAAAGCACTGTCAGGCACTAGGGATACTGAGGCAAAATGAAAAAACAGTCCCTCCCTCTAGGAGCTTGGATTCTTTTTCAAAAAATTAGAAGCTAATTGTTTAAAACTGAAAGTACCAGAAATTCAAACCACAGAGGTTACTAAAATGTGGCAGTGGTGAGGTTACATGATTGTTACTGTTTCTAGGCCTGAACAAGTTAAAACCTTAGTAGCTACTATGTAATTAGTTCCCAGACACTGTAATAAAGGGAGGTTTGTTACTGTGATGTATCCACCAGACTAGACTCTGTACATATGGTTCTTTATACCCCAGAGAATGATTATTTTACAATTTCCTGTGTTAGCTCCTTGTATTACAACATCAGGGAAAACAAAATTTAACCTGCTCTGTCTTATTAATTTATCATTGTTGTTGTTATTATTATTTTCATCCTTTTCTCTTTGAGAATAATATTTATTTGTTTCTTCCCTTTGAGAAATTTTGTAGCACCTTCGGTGAAAAATTAGGGGGAGAAAATTGCTGAAATAAATCACCACCATCACCACACCACTACTACCACCACCACTAACAAATATATATATACATATGCGTGTATATTTATTATATTCTGGTGTAGGTTTCTAAGCCATTATACATAGAAAAATGAGATGAGCATTTATACGATAGAGTCTTATGAATACATATCTACAAAGATAAATCTTTCAGATACATTTAGCTAGTTGAAGGGACCGCTATGAATATGTGAGCAGAAATGGAATATAGCCGACTTTATTTAGGAAAAAAAGAGAGGAACTCCACATGTCTAATATACAATAGATGAACAGCATTTGCAGCAGGGTTAAGTGTAGGGCCCTTGGGTCTCACTCACATATTGAATTTGGTGGCCAGAGAGTGGAAAAGTTTCGTGGATTATAAAGTGGCAAAGAGGTAGGCAGCTAAGAGTAAGAATAAATGGCCAATTCTAAATGTGCAAAAAAGGTTAATAGTCAGGTGCTTCCATCTCAGGTATTATTACTGGGGCTGCAGTTCCATAAATTTATTAATAATCAAGATCAGGAATGAATATTAAAGGCAAGTAAAATGAGGGAGAATTATGCAGCACTCCTGGGACCTAACCAAATGTTATCATTGGGCAACAGATGAACAATTCCAGATGCACTTTAACGTTGATATGTGCAAGGCAATACAAGTTGGAAAAATACATAATCTCAGCTGCTTGCATACTCTGATAGGTTTGGAATGAGTTGAAACCTCTTGGGGAAAGAAATCTTAAGTGCTCATCACAGACAGCTCAATGGTTATGTGTGCTCAGTGCTGGGGGTGAACAAAACACTGAATGAAGTATTTAAAAGTGTTAAGAAATACACAAAGAAAAATTAAAGAGAAATAATACCTCATAGAAATCATAGTGAGAATGAACTTCTGTCTCATGGAGCAAATGAACTGGTCAAATCAGTCAAAGTAGTCACCACTTTCGCATCACACTGAACAAACAACTGGTTGATCAACTGAATTCTTGACTTTTCAGTCAGCCTTTTGGCAGCATAACAGAACATCTATTAAGAATTTGGTTTGAGGGTTGTCTGTGTGTAGAGAAAGAAAGGAAGGAAGGAAAGAGAATTGAATTCAGTTTAGCAAATGTTTGCTAAGTGTCTAGTGTGCAGAAAGGGCAGCAGGGTGGTGTAGTGGTTAGAGCACTGGGTTAAGGATCAGGAAGACTTCTTTTCCTGAGTTCATATCCAACCTCAGACACTTACTAGCTGGTTGACCCTGGTGTATGTAAGGCCAAGGAAAGGCAACTTCCCAAGGTTCAAAATACCAGCATAGATGCTCTCCATTTTATTCAATGACAAAGTAAGAACAGAGAAGGTCAAAACACGACATCATTCGAAATACAGCATTTACTAAGCATGATTAAATAATCTCCAAGTACTACCCCACCCCAGGACCTTCCATTCATTCAATCAATTACAAAGTCCCTGTTCTAAATACTACTCCACCCCTAGGCTATACCTTCATTTAGTTCACCACAAAGCCCCTCTTCTCAAATGGAGATTAGTTTCCAAACATAAGTAAAGTACATTCATTTGTTCAACCATAGAACACAAAAAGGTCAAAAGTTCCCCACCCCTGGATCACAATTGAATCTACCCCAGAGTTACATCAAGTTTAAGCACAGCACTTAATACCCAAATGGAGGTCTTTTCTTCATCTAGACAAAGAGGCAAGTTCTCAGCAATCTTAGTTCCTGGGGAGACAAGGCTTAGCAAGGCCACAAGATACATTGCCAGTCCCTTCTTTAATTCATCCTCTGTCTGTAGAACAGTCCTAGAACCCTTGAAAACATTAGCAAAACCCTCTCCCGGGATTTCTGTACACATACAACAAGAAAATCCTTCTTCAGGGCTTCTGAACCAACAGAAAGGTTCCCAGACCCCTGCAACAACAGCACTGTCCTTCACCAGTGGACAGTATTCACTCTCTGTCTGCAGGACAGTCTCAGGACTTCTTAGCCAACAGCCAGGTTCCAGAACTTCTTCAACAGGACTGTCTTTCACCAGTGGACAAATCTGGCAAAACAACATCAAAACAGACAGACAAAGTACCAGCAAAACAGCCATGTCTCTTCAGTCCTTGGCAGCTCAGGGGGCAGGTCTCAAAAGTCCAGGGCAATTCAAAGTGGCCCCCAGCAATTCTATCAGTCTCTCTCTCTCTCTCTCTGCCTCCACGATGTGCTGCTTCCAAAAAATTCTTCTGCCTCTCTCTTGTCTCTCCAAATCTACGTCACCAGCTCCTCCCAGTTCAGGACTCTCTTTTCACATCAACAAGTCCATCCCACAGGTGGGATTAACAAGCTCTGGGTTTTAACACAATCAATTTGAAAACCAAGCCAATACAGGGGAATCTTTATGTTCCATTACTATCACACCTGGGCAAGTCACTTCACCTTGTCTGTCTCATTTCCTCATCTGTAAAATGAGAGGGAGAAGGAAATGGCAAACCACTCTAGTGCCTTTACCAAGAAGAGCCCAAATGGGGTCACAGAGAGTCAGACACAACTGAAAATGACTTAAGAACAACAACAACAACAAATTATGTGCAAAGCAGTGTGCGAGTGCTGGAGATACAAAGGGAAGGATTCAAATGTCCTTGCCTCAGTGACTTAGTTGGTGGGGAAGGGAAAGAGGACAGAACAGGGGGGACAACTTATAAATATGTTTTCATAGATTTCCCCTTTTGTACTGGAAAAGATCTCATCTCTGATGTGTACTGGTCCATGTTCCTTGCTTCCCAGAGAGTCTAGAGCAGTGACTGGTGAGGGAAGCCAGGAAGCATCTGTTCCATTCACTACTAGAGATCTATGCTTGGAATTCTTTGAGCATTATGATTGGTTGACAGTCAAAGGGGGAGGAAAATAAAGCAAGCATAGCCTAGAATCCTTGCTATGCTCTGCTTCATTTACTCCAACCTGCCCTAACACTGGCAGATCTGGGGCTCCCAGAGAAGGACCCAAACTCTTTCAGGGTCCTACACTTAACCCTACTGGGGAGATCGAAGGAGGAGGAAAGAAGGGACAGGCACGCTGCTAGCTACTGAATCTCCAAAGACCCCAGTCATGTGCAAATGTAGACAGGCCTAGCTAGCTCTTTACTCAACACGATTCTGCTTTGCTAAATCAGATCCTGTTATAGCTTTTATATTGAAATAATGCAAAACCTATCTTCCCCCCTCTCTTCTACTGCTTAACCCAAAGAACACTTCTGTGAGATTTCAACTTTCCAAAATTGTAGATGGCGCTGGGGGCAACAAGCACCAACAGCAAGATCCAGCTCTCACTAAGCTGCCAGGCAACTGCCCTAGTCCTTCCTTGAGTCAGTCATTGAAACAATGCTCTTCTTCCAATCAGCATGGGGAAACTGAAGCAAAGGTCAAGTGACTTGCTCAGAGTCACACAGCTAAGAAGTATCTGAGGCTGGATTTGAACTCCATTATTATTCTAGGAATGTAGTATGTGTAGGTCTTCCAATTAGCTTCTTATAATTTATTCCTCTACCCACTATGAGTCTCTACCCTCTTACCTTTTGAGGAGTTTAAATAGATTCCAATCACAACAGGCATAGTATAATGAAATAAATTTTTTACAAGCATGTCCATTACTTGTTATCACAAAAGCAAAAGGAATAAAAAAGCATATATTTAAAAAAATTACTGGGGTGGCTAGGTGGTGCAGTGACTAGAGAACCAGCCCTGGAGTCAGGAGGACCTGAGTTCAAATACGGCTTCAGACACTTAACACTTTCTAGCCATGTGATCCTGGACAAGTCACTTAACCTCAATTGCCCTGCCTTCTCCCCTCCAAAAAGCAAAAAAAAAATTTAATTTAAAACAATTACTATTGTACTACTACAATCAGAGCCTGAACTCATCACAGTCCCAACAGCTCAAATGCTTTTGGTCTTTAGGGAAGGCAATCTAGGAATTTGAAGACATTCACTCAGTTCAGTTGCTTAGATTCCAAACTCTCCACTGTCTGTAGGCAATGCCCAAAGAAAAACCAGATCATTCAGTTCAGGTGCTGCCCCTCAGCCCCTTACACAGGAAGCAAGCATCTCCCAAGATGACCATTCATTTGGGGGGGGATCCAAGAACCATGGCATATCCCCACTGATCTTCCTTACTTGCCACTCTGTCACTGGCAGGGACCTATGATCCTTGCCCTCCCTCTATTTCACAGAATAACTGACTTATTGACTGGGCAGAATAGAGCCATTACTATTCTTCATTGTTTGCTCCTTCTTCATGGAGCAGCAGAACCAGATTCAGGGACAGGCCGAGATGTGGCAAGAGAAAGACCTTTTTCTCACACATCATTCCTTCTTCTTTCCTTTAAGAAAATCTGCAAGCCAGCCATATTCTAGGTAGCTTCTGCCCTGGGCTCTTCAGCTCTTTTTGTATCACAAGTTTATTAGAAGTAAGGCCCACACAAGACATGGAGCAGATAACTTTTCAGCTGCTGGTAGTGGATGATGGAAGCAAAGCAAACCTATATCCCCCTTCCCCCCACTCCATACTTTATATGGACTGTGTGCATGTTCTTTCCTCTGTCAACCTGGAAGTTTGATTAAAAGAGGCAAACAGTCTAGGTGATACATAAATTCATATTGTTTACTCCCTTAAAGCTAGCAGATACATGGACATGGAGCCAGATTTTTCATTCTGACTGGCTGATAAAAGAACGATGAGCTTTATATATATATTTGAGAGCAAGCCCAACTCAGGATGTCAGTGTCCCTCAGATTTGTGATTTCTATATGTGTTTAACCATAGCATGAACAGAGAATGTTCTTAATTGAATAGGTTGTAAACACAATAAGATAAGAGAGTTGACAAAGTGTCCATTGAAAATGCAACCCAGGATATCTGTGTTTCCTTTACCATAATATGATGTAACATTTTATGTCCATAAAATGTTAAGATGAGAAAAGTCTCATTATTCAAGATAGTGTGTTGGGTTAAGGCACCTCATCCTTAATGGCCGTAAAAAGAGGAACGCTCTTAGCTCCGTCTGGCCTTGGAGTTGCTGACAAAGGAAGAGGCATTCTCTGGGTTTACGCAAGGAACAAAGAAGGCTATGTCTGTTAGGCAGAGGTCCTTTTTCTGGTTGATTAGTTCAGGCTTTGGCCCTTACTGGGGTGCAGATGATATGAAATGATCACTTCCAACAGTGTGAGCGCCTTGAGAGCAAGAAGTGGTTTTACTGTGGTCCTTGTCTCACCAGCACCTATCACAACCACTCGCACATATGAAGTGTTTGAGAAATAATTGGTAAATTGAATTGTATTGATGTAAAGGAAAGCTTCCTAACAATTAAAACTGTCCAAAAGTGGAAGGGGCTGCCTCGAGACTTCCTGGGTTCCCCCTCATGAGATATCTTCAAACAAAGGCTAGATGACCACTTGCTGGGATTGTTCTAGAAAGATTTCTGTACAGGTTGGACTAAATGACCTGTGAGGTCCCTTCCAAATTAGCATGAGTCTACAATTTGGAGGTCATCTTTTTGAGATACATGCTTCTTTGCTGTTAATCATCTGCTCTCGAAGTAGGGGGCAAGTTCCAATGTTTAGGGAGCAGCCTAAGCTGGTCCAATAATATGGCCTGTGATGCTGGGCCCAAGCATGCCTGGCTAGTTTTGCTTAGTTTGCCCAGAAAAGGCTGATGGGAGCCCTGGATTCTGTTTAATGGGTAAAATTAGGCCTATTAAGTCATGGCCTAGTTACACTCCTATAACATATTCTGCTTTCAAATTCAGTCTCAGGGTCTGAATTCCTACAGGAAAAGTCAGCACGGGCAGCCATTTATTTAGGATCATCATGAGTTCAGTTGAAAAGTTTATTCAATGGTCCCAGCTTCTATACACAGGAAGCTAAGTATCAAGGGAACACTCACTCAATCATTGAATTTTCCCCTGGGACTCTATGACCACAAGACATAGGAATATATTAGTTCATTAGGGAGGTAGAAAAGACAGTGCTATGGGAAGAAGGGTTGTTGAGTGAGGGGACAGGGAATACTTTATGGAGGAGGTGTCATTTAAGTTGTATTTGACTCTATGGGTAAGAATTCATAACATAAAGTGAGGGAGAGAGGGGATCCATAGCACGGGAAATAATAGCCTGGGCAAAACACCAAGAGAGAAATGTGCCAGACATTGGCAGGGGGCAAAGAATAGTATAGTTTAGAAGTAGAAAGTAGTTGGAAGGGAGTAATATGGAGGGCTTTTAGGGGTAAGTCCTGAAGCAGTGGGGAGTCATTGAAGATTTTTGAGGAGTAGTATAATAAATCAGATATGGCCAGCTGTGCTAGGAAGGATGGCTCACTAGGTAATTAGAGCTACCTTTAAGGGGTAGCTGCCAGGGCTTTGCCTCGGGCAGAAAATGTAAAGGGTAAGCAGTTTCAGGACTTGCTTCTTCCGCTTTTCAGCAATTGATGAACTTCAGGATGTTCTGGAATGGGTCTCTTCCCCCCGTGCAGGGGCCAGACCTACAGTGGGCTTCCTTCTCACAGACTACACCCCACATTAGCTTCCTCTTCCCACTGTCTCAAATAGAAAAATGTATAGTTAAAGTTCTAGGGATGAAGAAACACTCACTCTGTGAGAAGACTTGGTAGATGGGCCTGTAGTAGAGTATTAGTGCTGAAATTCTAGAAAACCAGTGTGAGATTATGCAACGTAGCCTAGAAAATTCCAAGAAGAAACAATATGTGAGGGGAAAGAAAAGGCGAGGATACATTTGCCTAAGCACTGTGGGTACTGATGTGTCCGAGAAAGACAGTTACTTAGGAAAGCAGACTTTGTCCTGAGGAGCAGAAAAATTTGGGATTTGGAAACAATTCTTTTTCACAATGTTTCACTGTGCAATCCCATTCAGTGTGGAATTTAAACCTCCCTTCCAAATCAAATACTATTGAGCACCTAGTTAGAAAGACACGAATTAAACAGATCACCAAAAATCCATTGGATGTCTGGGTCTCTAGGCTTTAGAAGGAAAATTTATCAAACCTACACTGATAGCTGTCCTTATGCTCAGAGGATATCCTGCAAATTCACTTAAGATCAATTCTTCCAAATGAATTTTTTTTAGGAAATCCTTTCTTTTTAGTTTCTGTGGAATGCTGCTCAGGCTCAAGAGAGTAGCAGTCAATGACCTCCTAGCCTATATTTTTGTTCCACAGCAGCCTTGTCATTCCATATAGATCTTTCTCCCACCAAGCCAGTTTTCCCTTGAGGGATAGAAATATCTTTCCCACTATTTAAGAATAGAAACACCACACCAGCAGCCTGGAGCTCAAATAGTCAAGCTTGACAATATTTCCCCCCAAGCTTTCTTTCACCTGCCCTCTGAAGCCCTCTAAGTGCATTCTCCAAATCAGTTTGATTCAGATTGAGCTCAAACCAAATCTTTCATGATATTTCATGTGCCAGGAATGATTCCCAAATTGTAGTTTATTATTAATGATCTCTAGTCTTCTCTTTCCTCCCAAAACAGGGGCTCTTGGTCTTGGGTGATCTGATATACTGCCTTGAAACTCACTGTTCATCCCTCAGCCATACACAAAGTCATCTCCTCAGTGTACAAAACTTCTAGGAAGGCCATAGAGGTTTACTGACTTGCCCAGGGTCACATAGCTAGCTAAATGTCAGAAGGAACCTGAGGTTTACTGACTCTAAACCCAGTACTTCATCTATTTCACCAAAGTATGTCTCTTCTACTGCCCCTTTCCCTCATATAACCTTTGCTATCACCAGCTTAGGTGTAAAAGTCACCCCCCACACACACCTAATAAATCAACACAATGATAGTTTTTAATGTGTAAACAAGACAAGTGTACACATTGTGATCTTTTACAAAGCTGTGGATCTCTTTGAGTGGGTCAAAAAAGAAAGCAGTATAATTTGCTAAGAGGATCAGACATGCTCATTGACCCTATATATAAAAAAGTTATAAAAGCAGACATACCCTTTGACTGCCAGGTCTATACCCCCAAAGAGATCCAAGGAAAAGGAAACGATCACATATGTACAAAAGTATTTATAGCAACTCTTTTTGTGGTAGCAAAGACTTGGAAACTGAGGGGATGGCCATCAGTTGGGGAATGGTTGAACAAGTTATGGTATATGAATATGATGTAATATTATTTTGCTATAAAAAATGATGAAGGAGATGGTTTCAGAGAAACCTGGCAAGACTTGTATGAATTGATTACAAAGTGAAGCGAACAGAACCAAAACAGTTTACACAGTAACAGCAATATTATAAAGATAATCAATTGGGAAAGATTTATACAATGATTCACAACCATTTCAAAGGACTCATGATGAAAAATAGCATCCACTCCCAGATTAAAAACTTATGTACTCTAGTCAGAGTCCAGAATGAAAGATCTCTCTCTCTCTCTCTCTCTCTCTCTCTCTCTCTCTCTCTCTCTCT
>NW_027187307.1:8412113-8511032 GCF_028583685.1 Petaurus breviceps papuanus | reverse complement strand
TCTCTCTCTCTCTCTCTCTCTCTCTCTCTCTCTCTCTCTCTCTCTCTCTGTGTCTCTGTCTCTCTGTCTCTCTCTCTCTGTCTCTGTCTCTCTCTGTCTCTCTCTCTCTGTCTCTCTGTCTCTGTCTCTCTCTCTCACACACACACACACATTTTCTCTCTTCTTACTCTTCCTTTCTTTTGAAGATGGAAGAGATATGTTTTGCATGACTTCATATGTATATTAGACATTGAATTTTTTGCCTTCTCAATGGGTAGGGGAAAAAGAGAATTTGGAACTGAAAATAAGATAAAATTGAACTTTTAAAAAAGAGCCTGTATATAAAATAATAGTCAGTTTGTCAGTGGGCTTGGACCAGAAAGGTCGCATCCAGAGGTAGAAGACCTTGGTTCTGGAGTTTAGCATTGCAGTTTCAGATATGCCCTTGAAAGGGAACCACTGCGCATGGTGGGGAGGGGGGATAAGGGAATGATTTCTTTCCTTCCCCCTTCCATTGAGGATTTCTCTAGTGAGAAAGGACCTACAGGAAACACTGCATACTGTAGAAAACAGAGTAAGATAAGCTTGGACAAAGGCGGACACAGTAGCAAGAAAAAAGTGACCCAGGAGGGAACCAGCTTCAAGGTGTATGACACCTTGAATTAGAAAAGAATTCCAGCTAGGGACTGCAGATAAGACTTTCATTAACCAGGAGTTACTTTTATCTAATTATAGCCACACCCATTCTCTCCACAACAGCCTCCCTGCCTTTGTACTCTGAATTGAAGATCACTCTTCCCCAGGATTCTGTATATATGTGTGCCCCAGGCTTTTGGGAGGAGGAGATCTGTGCCTTGGGGGGGGGGGGGCAGGATTTTGTTCCAAATGATTCTTACTATAATGGTTTTAATAAATATGATTTCTAAAAACTAATCAAGTCTTGCTGTTATTTAATGGGGAGCATATAGATGGTGGCTTGTGACCAACCATGCCAAAAAAAAAAAAAAGTCCTCCTTTGCTAGAGAACCCTGAGGGGAGAAATAGCCAGTAGCCCAGCGACTTGAGTGGGAATTAGGGAAGTAACCACAGAGGGGTTGCCACATTGTAACTGCTATTGTCAATGACAATACCTGGGAAGCTATTCTCCCTTCTAAGTCAACCTTCAGGCTAACTGTTAGGGAGAATCCAGGATGGAAAGAAAAGAAAATGTTTTCTCTGCAGTTTAGAAGGCAGGGAAGCTCTTTGACCCTTGCATCAGTCT
This sequence comes from Petaurus breviceps papuanus, assembly GCF_028583685.1. NCBI lineage: Eukaryota > Metazoa > Chordata > Mammalia > Diprotodontia > Petauridae > Petaurus > Petaurus breviceps. The sequence continues at coordinate 8,509,792 of NW_027187307.1, read as the reverse complement.
CAGATCCAGATTGATTTCTGGAAGGAATCCTGTATGGAAAGAAGAGAGCGGATTTTCTCCAGAGCTGAGAGAGGTTCTTCTCCCCTGCAACCAGGATGAGGCTGGGGATGATCCAGGAAGGAAAGAATGGCAGATATGCTCTCTGCAGCTGGAAAACTATTCTCCCCTTTAGTCAGGCTGAGGCTAGGGAGAATTCAGGATAGAAAGAATTCTATATATATAGAATGCATTCTCTCTGCAGTGGAAAAGACTTATTGCTATCATCTTGAGTTTTGAATGGAAGGTAACCATCATGGTATTAGTTATAGATGCAAGGGGCTGGATCTCCCTGCCACCATTCTAACAGACTCATAAAGGTGTGAAGTTATGCAGAGTAATGTCAGACACATTAAAATAGCATCTGCTAAATGTTCTCTTATGGCGTCTCCCTAGCCTCCTTTTCCTCCATTCATCATTTGCTCTTTATCTTGTTTTAAGCTAATAAGCGACAATAACAACGTCGAAAACAACAGCCCTTGGTTCCTGTAGTACAACTCCATTTATGCACACTTGGTTTTATTTTATTTTTTACAGTGTTCTAAGAAATGTTAATGACAGCATAAACAGTATTATGTTAAAATCATATCCTCCAAGCTTGGCCTCTCAGTCTAAGTGGCAAGCTACAGAAAGATATGAATTTTCCACCAATATAATTTTCTAATAGGTAATGCCTGATTATTGCTACTGCTGAGTGATATTAAAAAACTTACAAAACATACTTCCATTTGCTTCAGTTCTCACAGTTCTGAGTAATACTTAATAGACTATGTAACAGAATACATTTTGTGGTGGGATTTCATGGATGTGCCAGTGATAAGGGGAGGGGGGAACTAAAGCTCTATTTTGTTGTGAAATCAAATTCATCACAAGTTACATGGGACTGGGGGCTCTCTTATCTGGGAATGGTCAGAGTGGGATTGAAGAAGGAAATTGACATTTGAGAAGGACACTTCTTGGAAATATCTACATTTGAATGGAAACAGACTCTTTATCAAACTCAGAATTAAGTGTATGGTTTCAAGTCTCTGGATAATGAAGACCCTGTGAACCAAATCCTTTCCCCATTTGAATGAATAGAGGCTACTATAAGATCATAGGATCAAAGTCTTACAGCTGGAAATGATGAAAGATTATCCATTTCAAAGCCCTCATCTTACCAGTGAGGAAATCTGAGATCCAGACACATTAAGTGACTTCTCCAAAGTCACACCGGTAGGAAACCACAAACCGAGGATGTTTTGGATTCAGGTTGAACAGGCAGAAAGTGCTGATTGGTCAGTTTTCAGTAAGAGTATTTACACCTCAGAAATCTACCAGTGCTACAAATCAGGGCTTCATTTGTTGTTTTGTTGATTGTTGAAACTTAAGAAAGTGATGGAGAAAATGTTAAAACTGCAGAGCCGGGTCTTAAACATTTATCAGCACACTGCAGTGAATCCAGAGTCTCCAACTCCAAAATCCTATGCTCCTTCTTCCACTGGCTGGTGCCACCTTCTTTTCTGTTTTGCAAAAACTTGGAGCTTGGAGATGTCCAGGTTATTGCATTCCTTTTAGCAGCAGCTTCTAGGAAAATGGAAATTTTCTCAACGTGATGATCAAACTAGAATATCTTTACTTTCAAGGAAATTATAACCAAAGCTCTAACTAAGGCAGATGATTGAGACTTGGGGCTTTTCCACAGGGTGCAAAATTTTAGAAGGTATAATTTCTAAATAATGATTTTAGAAGATCATACAATTTTAAAACGCATTACATTTGATAGCACTTTTTCTTCAGCAACTAGAAATAACTGTGCTTGGCACCAAGTAAGCAAGAATAATTAAACTAGCTAGCTAAAAGATTATTTTCATTTCTGTATCTCATAGGATGGGGTGAGAGGAGGGAATATTGGGGGATGCAAATGGACAGAGTTTGTGTACCTACTTAGATGACCCACACAGTGGGTTCCATTATTTTAAAAAACTATTACCTCACCTCAACCCCTGTGAATGAGAGAGACCTTATGGTTTTTCTTGGGTCAGCATTCATTTTTGCCCATGTCACTTTTAATCATGGTTAGTTGTATAGAGCTACCTGGCTATTTCTATCATTCTTCACTTGTAAGTACTTTTATTTGCATCAAGAAATAAAATACATCCCAAGACAAATACTAAACATTTTATTCATTTCTTAAATGACATCAGTGAAAGTACAGCCCTTTTTTAAAAAAAGTATGCTGGCAAACAGCTTCTGCATACACCTTGTTCCTGAATTTGAAATACATTCCTCAAATAATTTAGCAATGGACAATCTTCTAGGGATTAAGTTTGATACTGCAGGAGGAAAGAACTGGAAGAAATAAAAGGGGAGAATGAGGGAAAGAAGGGGAGAAATGTTTGCAAGTATTTGTTCATAGTGTCCCACACTCTCCATTCCTCTTATAAAAGTATTAGAGACTGCCTGTGGGTGGCCCAACCCTAGCCCATGCTTAATTAATTAACAAACTTTTCCAGCTGTCCCCTGACCTCTTTTCCCTAGACTGTAACCACAGCTTTCCCTGTTTATTATCACAATTGAGATGCAAACTGTGACCTTTTTGCCCCACTGAGCTGTAGTAACTCAGTTACAGACCACATTTACCTCCTTTGCTTACCTTCCTCTTTTGTCTGTAACTATTCTGATGTTGAAAATGAAAATGGAACATTCAAGGGTTAAAGAGAGACTGAGAAGAGGATAGTAAAGGAACTTTTTGGGAAGCCCCTACCATCTTGCCCAGGTCCCAATGTGCTTCTTTCCTAAGAGGGTAATTATAGTAGAAGAAAAACAGCCAGGCATAAATTCCTCCCCCAGCTTCTAGGACTGTTTAGACTTTGGACTGGCTTGGGGGACTGGATATACACTGGTCCTTTCCTGAGTGGCAGACTGGTTCAATGGAAAGACCTATGAATTTGGAGTCAAAAGAGATCCAAGTTCATAAGACCTCCTCTGCTTTCATTACCTGGTTGACCCTGGACAAGTCTCTTTTCCTCTCTAGGCCTCAGTTTTCTGATCTGTAAAATGAGTGGGGTTGTGTTAGATGGCCTCTAAAAGTCCTTCCAACTATAAATTGATGATCATAAGGGTGGTAGGAAGAAATGTCAGGCTGAATGAAATTGCTTTCTTTTTTCCTTTTCTTTTTATTCTGTAAAACAGGACAAGATGGTGCATAAAACCATGAACCTCCATTATGTACAACTTGCTTCTCTTTTTAAGTATATAATAGATTCATCATGTAACTTTCAAAGCTGTCCTATTTGTCTGGGATTCCTTCTGGCCTTCTGTTTTCTTGTCTTCTTTTAAGGGAAACCACATCCCCACTTCCTATCTTTATACATTCTTCCGCATCCCTCATCCCCTCCCACAAAACAATATTGATATTGGCCACAAATCCGTGTGTCATTCTGTATCTTGAGTCTTTCATCTCTCTTTTAGGAGGTGGGTGATGAAGCATACTTCCATCATCAGTCCTCTGGACTGATGAATAGGCCATTGCATTGATCAGAGTTGTCTTTCAAAGTTCTGTTTCTTTATAATGTTGTTATTGCATAAATTATTGTGGTATTGCTTACTTCACTCTGTATCAGTTTATACAGGTCTTCCCAGAACTCTTTCAAACTATCCTTTTATCATTTCTTATAGTGGAGTAATATTTCATTATATTCATGCCCCATAATTTGTTCAGTCATTTCCCAATTGATGGTTGTTGTTCAGTCATTTCATTCCTGTCTGACCCTTCTGACCCTTCATGACCCCATTTGGGAGTTTTCTTGGCAAAGAAACTAGAGTGAATTGCCATTTCCTTCTCCAGCTCATTTTACAGATGAGGAACTGAGGCAAACAGGGTTAAGTGACTTGCCCAAGGTCACACAGCTAGTAAGTGTCTGAGACCAGATCTTAACTCAGGGAGAAGAGTCTTCCTGACTCCAGGGCTGGCACTCTATCCACTGTACCACCTAGTTGCCCCAAATTGATGGAAAACACCTTAATTTCTAGCTCTTTGCCACTATAAAAATAGCTGCTATACATATTTTGTACATATAGGTACTTTTTCTCTTTCTTTAATTTCCATGGGGTACAGCCCTAGGAGTAGTATTTCTGGGTCAAAGGGTACATACAGGTTAGTGCCTTTTTGAACATAATTGCAAAATGTTTTCCAGAATGGGTAGACAAAGTCACAGCTACAGCAACCATGTATAAATGTACCTACCCTCCCTGTCCCCTCCCAACATATATAACTTTCTGTTTTGTCATTTTTGCCAATGTGATGAGTGTGAGGTACAGCCTAGAGTTGTTTTAATTTGCATTTCTCTAATTATTAGTGATTTGGTGAAAGTTTTCATATTGTTGATAGCTTGGATCTCTTCCTTTTAAAACTAACTGTTCATACTTTTTGATCATTTATCAGTTCAGGAATGGCTTTTCGTGTAAATTTGAATCAATTCCTTACATATCTTAGAAATGAAATTGGGGTGGCCAGGTGGCTCAGCAAGTAAGAGCACTGGCTCCAGTGTTGGGATGACCTCGAGATCAAATCCCGGGCTCAGACACTGAGCACCACACCCAGAAATAACTGGCCGTGAAACCTTGAGCAAGTTACTTATCCCTGATTGCTTTTAAAAAAAAAAGAAACAAAGAAAGAAAACCCCAAATAATATCATGAAGAGTTGGAACATGACTGAACAAGAGCAATAAAAAGTTACTTTGAATGGAGTTTCTATCTCCTCCTGGGTTTTATTGTTGACACTGTGTACTCAAATACTGATTATTTGTGTGAATTTATTTCGTGTCCTGCAACTTTGATAAAGTTGTCCCAGTTACTTTTTAGTTGATTCTGTATGGTTTCATAATTAAAACATCATATCATCTTCAAAAAGTGAGTTTTATTTCCTTTTGGCCTGTGTTTATTCCCTCGATTTCTTTTTCTTCTCTGATTGCTGTAGTTAGCATTTCTAGTACTATATCAAATTGTAATGGCAATATTGTACATCCTTGCTTTACCCTGATCTTATGGGAAAGGTCCCTAGTTTAGACCCATTACATATAATGTTTGTGTTGGGTTTCATATAGATACCATTTCCAATATGAAATAAAGATCCATTTATTCCCATTTTTAGTGTCTAATAGAAAAGAATATTGTATTTTTCACAAGCTTTTTTCTACATCTTTTGACATAATCATATGATTGTTGTTCCTGTCATTAACATGGTCTATTCAGATTATATTTTTCTTAACATTGGACCTACCCTGAATACCCAGTGTAAAACTAGCCTGGTCATTGTATAAAATCTTTTTGATATGTTGCTATAGTCTCTGACTTTGCCCCTTATGACCTTCAACTTTTTCAAAGATTATATGCAGCACACTCTTCCACAAAGCTTGCAAGATGGAAATCTTTGATTCTCTTTTAAAGTTCTTCTTAAGTTGTAGCTGAAAGCAAAGGCTCACATTAGTCTTATTTGTATAAAAGAGAAACTCTCATCTGAAACAGAATCAGACAGCCCAAATGAACTAAAGATTACCTTCTCTATACTCATCTTCTCACACCACCCCCAATGCATTTAACAGAGGAGGAAACTGAATCCCAGAGAAAGGAAGTGACTCAACCAAAATCACACAAACTGGTATGCAGCAGAGTCAGAACTCAAATCTCAGTCTTCTGATTCTATCTAGAGTGTCCTTGTAAGTAAAGTGCTTAAGTGCTAAAGAAATAAAAGTTATTGTTCTTATTAATATCTTCTTTGTCCTTATCATTCCACCTGAAGGTGGCCATGTTGACTTGCTAAGTATAGGCAGGTGTGGTTAGTATTCACTTATCAAGAAAGAATCAGCTGTGAGTCCCCTCCCTGCCAGAAACTCCACTTCCTTTTTGAAACTACTATATTTTACTGAACGCTGGTTATAGGACATTGGTGTAATGAGCCACTTCCCTAGAGGATCCAAAAGGGCATTTTTTTAACTGTGTGTACATTTTTTCTCTGGTTATTGAATCAGTAAAAGCAATAAAATAATACAGAAACTAGGTAGCACAGTGGATAGAGTGCCAGATGTGGAATAAAGGTCCTGAAGAGACCTTCAGAGAGTGAAAATTTGAGTTCCAATCCAGTCTCAGACACTTCCTTTGTGACCCATGCCAAGTAGCATAAACTTTGTTTGCCTTAGTTTTCTCATCTGGAAAATGGGATAATAATAGCCTCTACCTCCCAGGGTTGTTGTGAGGCTCAAATAAGATGTGCTTAGCACAGTCATAGAAAGCACTATATAAGTGTTACCTATTATTATTTCTCCTAGCTATTTGCAGAGTAGGGAGAGTGAGTTCATTGAAGGCTCCAATATGGAATAGCTAACCCCTGCCCTTCTAGCATGAAATCATTCTCTGCCCTTGAAATCTTCAGCTTCTATTTCCTGCGACAGAGAGATATAGCCCAGTCCCTCTATCTTTCTAGTCCAGTCTAGTTCTAGACTTGTATAAAGTTTCTCCTGTTTTGCTGCCTCTTTTTGACACCTGCACTTGAATTCTCTCTATTACCTCCCCAGTGGCAGCTCCAGTCCCCCTGCTCCCAACATTTAGGGAGAAGTATGTTTCTTGAGAAAAGAAAATCATAAACATTCATGTGCTATATAAATGTGAGTTATTATTATACCAGCTTCTCTGTAACTCTCATGAAAATTGGCTTCCCAGTTCAATTCAGGAAACATTTCTGTGGTCCAGTGCTTAGCCCTGTAGCAGGTAAGAGATGAAATGACTGAGAAAAATGTAGGTTTGATTTTCTGAGCTCATCAATTTATTAAGCAATGCATGCCAATTACCTAAAAAGTGGAACCAGACCCCTTCCTCAGCATAGAGCTGGACCCGAATCCAGGGGAAGATAGATTGTTACATGTGAAAACCAATAATCAAATAAAGCCAATTAATTAAAAGGAACCAATGTAGAGTTAGGTAATCTGACTTCTAATTGGGTGAAAGATTCTGGATTTTTCCAAATTGGGAGGGGGGGAGTGAACAGGTGCAATTCCCTGAATTCAGAAAAGGAGGCGTCTCAGTCCCCAAATGTCTGTAAATAGTCAAGGAAACAACAAAACAATAGCTGAGTGATCAGTACAGGGTCACTTGTCATATAAGACATATAGGTTGCTTGAGATGTACAGTAGTGAGAAAACTCCTTGCATTAATCTTCAGATCTGAGTGGCTTTCTGGCCCAGCATAACCTAGGGCCTTAGCTAAGGGTGTCTAAGAAGCAGGGGGAGGTGGTCCAATTTCCCAGCCACTCAGCATTAGGTTAAAACAATGCAATAATGGTCTCTCTCTATTCTTGCAATTGAATAAACTTCTCACAAGATAGAATTTGGACTATATCCATAACTGAGTAGAAAAGGAACTGAGCTAGCTTCAGAATTGAGTCACAAGATGGAGTCATGGTGGGTCACTCAATTCCCACAATTAACCACTTGTTGTCTTAATCCCCTTGATTCCCTCAGCACACAGTGCCAAGTCTAATAAGTGCATTGTAACTGCTTCTTCACTTGGCCAGCCAGGATGTATAAACTAGACTGAAAGGAAACTGTTCCTGGCTGCTAGGCAGTTACACTCTACTGGACAACAATATCTAATACAGGGCGGCTAGGTGGTGCAGGGAATAGAGCACTAGCATCAAGAGAAACTGAGTTCAAATCCAGCCTCAGACACTTAACACTTGCTAGCTCTGTGACCTTGGGCAAGTCACTTAACCCCAATTGCCCTGCTTTCCTCCCTGCAAAAAAAAAAAAACCCAAAAAAACAAAAACAAAAACAAAAAACCCCAATATGTAACACACGATGTCTGAGGTAGATATTTTAAGTCAGAAGTCTCAGATTTGTGGTGTGTCCAATTTACATAAAAGATCTAGGAAAGAGGACCCGTATAACTCTAAACACAAGAGCAATATCAGTTTATTTCACAGGTTTCTGGGAGGCTAGGGAACAAACAAAATGTGCTGGGGTTTTGTGATTCTTTTTTTTTTTTTTGCTTTTTGGAGTGGGGAAGGTAGGGCAATTGGGGTTAAGTGACTTGCCCAAGGTCACAATTCACTGTGCTACCTAGTCGCCCAACCCCCCCCCCCCCCCCCGCCGATTATTTTAACTAAAAGCTTTGATAGGCAAACTAAAAATCAAAGTATGACATTCTTAATGCTATTATTATAGGCAGGAATGGTCACAGGGAAAATTCTAAGGTAGGAGAAATTGCCAGGTCCACAGGCCACCCCATCCAGAGTACCTGTGGCTTTTTTCCCCAGTTCTACTTTTCTCAAATCATTTGTTTCCAGCAACTCATTAACTGAGAACAGTTATTGTTCTCAGGAGAATTTGCATTTTGTCCAAATAGATGAAACTTTTGCCAAGGAGTTAAGGTACCTGAAATAAAGAAGGAAAGTGTTTTTTTCTAGAAACTGAACTTTTCCCAGGCCCTGCAATTATAACCTCTTGCTTCTCCTCCATCTTTATAAAATTGGTCGATTATGGACAGTAGACTCATATACAATCCATGGCTTAGTCAAAAGATCTTAGTTAGTTGTGAGAGAAAAGAGAGAGAAAGAGAGAGGAAGGAAGGAAGAGAGAGAGAAAGGAAGGAAGAGAGAAGGAAAGAAGAGAGAGAGAGAGAGAGAGAGAGAGAGAGAGAGAGAGAGAGAGAGAGAGAGAGAGAGAGAGAGAGAGAAGACAAATACTTGATTTGATGTGATCATTAAGATGACCATAAATTCAGTTGCCTCACTTTTCTCTTCTTAGCCAGAACTCTGGCATATTACCAATGCATCCATTCTTCATGAAACTATCTTAAATAAAGTCACTCAAATTTTTAATCTGCCACTTGGTCAATAACAGAAAGCATCATGGACTCCACAGCTTTTCTCTTGAAAAGATGAAATCCCTAGTTAATACATGGATTATTCTTTAGTCGGAAAGTTGTCCAATCTATTTGTTCATAAAAAAGACAGATCAATGTGAATATAGAAATAAATCCTTTGGAGCATATCATGGCCCAGATCACTCTTGGGAGCTGAATCACTTATATCCTTATGGAATCCTAGGACTTTACTCTCAAACTAAATTGGATAACTTCTGAATATTCTGCCTGTGGCTAGAAATCTTATTCTGCTGAGAAATCTGCTAATGTGTTTTGTTACTTTTGTCAAAGCTGCTATCTCCATGACTCTCAAGAGGCAGGTATATCACAAGAGAAATATGCATCTAGCTTCAGAAGAGTGTGATGTACTGCCTTGTTTTTAGAAATACTTCACTGTGGATATTTCCCTCACTTACATTTTTTTCTTTTGGAAAAAAAAGAGCATCTCATAAGAGTTGACTTCTATGCAGTTACTTCTAGACCAGGTCCTCTTCTCTGCAATAAAATCAAGTTAATTCTTATTCTCAAATTAAACCCAGAAAGTCATAAGATTTCTCAGGCGAACTCATTTCTCTTCTTCCGCACCATCTAATTCAATTTCTGCTCTATATAATTTCAAAGACAAATTTCCTGACCCACATATGTATGATTCTGAATTGAGAATATATAGTTTGATCCTTAATATTCATTATCAAAATCTTGCAAGCAATACAAGTGATAATCAAGAAGCAGAAAAGAATAGAAAGAATGGACAAAGGCCCAAATGGAACAGATGCCAGACCCAAAGTCAATGAGATTCTGGAAGAAGCAAAAACTGGCAAAGTTCAAAGAGGAAAAAATATTTTTTATGTACTTTGTATTTCCTTACAGAAGAATATAAGCTCCTTGAGGGCAAGAACTGCTTTGATTTGTGTCTTTGTGTTCATAGTGCCTAGTTTAATAAGCATTTAATTGTATTCTATAAGCATTTATTAAATAACTACTATGTGCCAGATTCTGGATACATAAAGAAAACAATGAACCAGCCCCGGCCCTCAAGGAACTTACCTTGTATTATGCAGAAACAAGATAATACATTGAATTTCTGTAGAATTTTGAGAAACATTCTGATTATTAAATTATTAATTTGATGGAAAAATGAACGAATTCAATTTGCCTTTCTAAAGGGATCCTTTTTTATTTTTTATTTTTGCTTTTTGGAGAAGGGAAGGTAGGGCAATTGGGGTTAAGTTCAAGGTCACATGGCTAGTTTGTGTTAAGTGTCTGAGGCCAGATTTGAACTCAGGTCCTCCTGACTCCAGGGCCGGTGATCTATACCCTGCAACACCTAGCCATCCCAAGGGATCCTTTTTTAAAGTCATGAGTCACATGAGGAATTGAAAGACAAAGGACCAGGTTATTAACCAGTGATATTCTGGTAAATATTTAACAACTGACTCTCATAAAAAAAAAATCAAGTATGGCTAACACACTTTTATATTTTATCTGCATTATTAACATTGTTTTCATCACTTTCTTAAGTGTAGATAGTCAACAAAACAAGAAATTAAGCCCTAATTTGTACAGTTTACTGATTTCTAAGGTGTAAATGCTCATTATAAAAAATTAATAATTGGCTCTTGTGACTCAGATGGAGCTGGTACCAGCACACCCCTGTTCTGGACCCATGCTGATAAAACTTACGAGCCACAGAAAACTACCAGACTGGCAAAGCTACATACTGAGCTGGACATTTTTTGAAATTTACCTTCCTCATATGTTTATTTTTTTGTCTAAAGTATTAAAATCTATTCCATCTTTTATGATGAAAATTTCTAATAATAATTCTTATGTTTGTAGAAAAAAAAGAGAATGCCACTTTTTTTTGCGTTAAGGTTGTCCTGACCTCAAATAGTATTGTACCCAAATCAAGAGTTACTGAAAGACAACACTAACTTAAGTTATTGATACATAAGAACTCTAAGATCCCAGGACAGTTCAAAACCAAGATCTGTGAGTTGTTTGGTCTGATTTAGACCAGTCCTTTCTGATATATACAGTAGTTTTAAAAAAAAGGTGTCAGAGAACCCAATTCATCATCAAGTACAGTACCTCTTAGATGGATATCTATCTTCAAAAAGCTGTCTTAAAGCTGTGATACACTTTCAAGAAGCATTCAAGTCATTTCAAAATGATTTTTCCTAATACCACCATTTTACCTGGGAGCCAGGGAGAAATTGATCACAAATCTCTGCCTACTCTGGGGAATCTTCATTATGAGTTTCTTTTCTCTTTAGTCCTTCAAATGCAGTGTTACAAACTGAAACACAGGTACTGGGTCAGCAACTGCCACAGGGAAAAGGTCAGCAAATGTTCTCTGAAGATGTGTCTTTCAAACCGTGCTTTCTAAGGACCCTAGCAAAGAAAAAGAAACATGACATGTTCATAAATGTTAACAACTGAAGGCTGAATGTTGGCAGGGATTTTCAATCTCATCCCTAAAAGTTCAATACTCTGACAGATCTATATACTTGCTAGTGGGCACTTTCTTCACAAGTTCAGCTCACCGTACCTCTCTGATTTCTCATTCTGTCCTGATTTTCTCCATATCATTTCATAATTTCTCCATAGGGAATCTATCTAAGGTACTAGAAATCTTCCCTCGGTTCTCTTAATATCTTATGTGTGCCAGAGTAGCATTGGACTCAGCCATCTCTTATCCTACATTTCCTTTACAAAACTCTTTGTATAACATCGGAACTGAATTTTAATGCTTCAATGGATCCGTGATCTCATTGATGCATCTACTCTTTTCAGTAGTGCACATCAAAGCCGATCCAGGTCTTCTCATCCTGTACCTTTTGTGTTCTCGTTCTCCTGTAATTGTCCACAAGTTGTCCACCCAATGTGCTTGAGATCTTCCTCAAGATCTCTTAATGGGTAGTGTAGTGGTGAGAGTGCTGGACTTTAGTCAGGAATACCCAAGTTCAAATCTTGCCTCAGATAATTCCCAGCCATGTAACCTTGGGTAAGTCACTTAACTTTTCTTGGTCCTGGTATTCTCATCCATAAAATGGGGACAATAATAGCATCTACCTTATAGGGTTGTTGTGAGTATCAAATGAGATAATATATGTAAACTACTTTGCAAATCTGAAAACACTATATGTTAGTTGCTATTATTATTGTTACTGCCACACTCAGACTATCCCTTTTTCCTTACCTTCAGTATATAATTAGTCTACTTCCTTTTCTGGTCATATATCTTTTGATGCCATTTTGCACACAAAATTTGCTGCTGGTAATATGTTACTGCTTATTTGTGTCTGTCACACCAACTTGCAGTTTTGAGACCCCTGAGATTTTGATGTTCTATTATTGTTAACAGGCATTTAGCATCACCAGAAGAATATTTATGTTAAAAAGGTGGGGTTTTATTTCAGGGATAAATTGGAGGTCATTGAAAGAAAGCACTAGGCATTTTTCCGAATGTGAACCAGACCTCTCTTCTCCTTATTTAATTCTTTGCCCAGGTCATTGTCCTTCTGCAGTCTCCAACTCTCTGGTTTTCTGAGTCTGGACAGTAGATATTCTTCATCTGCTTGTTTTTTTTTTTTTCTATGTGCAGTTAGGTTGTAAATCTAAATTAGGAGACTGTAATATTCTGGGACTCAGTGCAATCAGTACAATGTTATCAGCAAACAAAAGCAATGGAAATACCCCAACATCAGTAGGGGATAGGTCTATCATCAGGATTTTATATTAGACACCCTCTGTGATAGTAACAAAAACTTTTGGTAAGCATAAATGACTTGCTTGATAATAATGAACAGCAGATAGGCAAGCAAAGCCATTTCTATTGTGTCTATCAAGAAATCTTGAATGACCTTAAGGTATGCATGGAAGGCACTTGGCCAGAGGACAGTCTTTAAGACTGCCAATCAAAAGCTTTTTATAGTCAACAAAAGATAAGCAGTGAATCTTAAGCAGTGAAAAGGTTCTCTCTACCTTTCATCCAACTGAGTGATGGTAAAAGTATGGCCTGCTACAGTATATATGGTGATATTCAACGTCCTGACTTCCCTTTGCATATTTTAATCAAAGAAGCTCTTAAATACACAGTTCTCAACATGTTTTTTAGAGATGAGAAAGTTGATACGCTGATCTTACTGGAATCTTCAAGATGGCCTTTTGGGGGGGATAGTCAAATTTCTGTGATTTTTTTTCAAATAGCTATCTTTCACTCTGTCCTTGAGAACTGACCCTCAGCTATAGAATGGCAGTTTATTTCCTATATCAATGAAAATTATTAAAACACAAAAAACTCAGAAATATGTATTCCCAAGTATGGAAACATAAAAGAATAACCCATTGCACACCTGTCTTTATCCTCAGACTGCTTGCATAGCTATTTTGATTTCATCTCAGACCTTCCCTTATTAAACCAGCTCCAAAGATCCAGACTGACTGGCCAGCCAGGGCCTATCTTAAGCCTTCTTATTTCTTTCAACTGCAGTATGCTCCTGCCAGGGGTACTTCTCCTCCCAGATGTGATGCTGTTGTACAAATGACAACATGATGGGAAGCTAGCATGTGATTTAGGAATTTTCCACCTCTTGAACTCATAAGGTTAATGCCAGGACTGGAACATTCATTTCTCAGGTGCACTGGTCTATGTTCAGGGAAGAAAACAAAAAGCTAAGGATTCAGGCTCACACGTTTTGGGGCCCCGATTACTACAGGGAGAACTCCTTTCTCCCTTCTTTCCTGTGCCCTCACCCCCAGCCACTTGCAGAAAGTTCAAAGGAGAGCAAGTGCAAGAAGGGAAGACTGTTCCTTTATAATTCTTTTTCTACCCTATAGAAGGGCTGGCTCTTTTGGGTTCTGAGGCCTATCATCTTTCATAGAACTCTCTTCACTGGTGACTAATCAGGAGTTGCTACATCGTGTCAAGGCATATGTTGCGCAGAAAAGAGCCAGAATCCTGTCCCACTCTAGGGATCTCTCCTGTTGACCCCATTTTATAAAGTGATACTATTCATAATCTTTCTTAATCCAATAATATTTGCTTGAAAAAACTGCACTTCTGTGGCAGGGTGGTTTGCAATCACTGAAACTGTTATATGATTCTTCAAATTTTCTCCAGTCTGTTCTCTTCTTCTATTTAATTCTGGTCCCTGTTCATTGTCTGTTTTTAGCACCTACAACTGGATTTATTCAATTTACTGCCAATCTAGCAGCATGTTGTTATCTGTACAATTTGCTTTTTCATTGTAGATGGTTAAATTGGTCTCTTTCGAATACAGTCAGGAGATCCTATAATGAATGTTCTGGTACTTAATGAAGTTAGTACAATATTATCTACAAAAAGATTTGTAAAATCTTGTCACTAATAGGGACACACCCTGGGTGAGCTTAGTATGTCTTCCTGTTTGATGCTTTGCTTGACATTGATTCTTAGTAGATCACAAGCTTTTCTCCATAATGGCATCTGACATAGCATCTCATGATTTTAACACAAGGGAGGGAGATCACCTTTTTATTTTTAAGAGAGGTTGAATTTGTTTCTGGGAAATTGTGTTTTAGTGAAATGGAAAAAAATAGTAATGAGGCTTTATATTCTTTACTATCTATTATATATAATATTATACATTCTCTCTCTCTCTGTCTTTTCCAGGAAGTTGTATTTTATGGAAATTACCAAGTTATAGATAAAATGAGGACTTAGATTCTCTGCAATTTCAGCCTAAGAAGATATATGGTCTGCTACAGAAAATAATCTGTGTAAGCCTTCATGTTCACTCCTTTTTTCGTCTAGGATACCCTTGATCCACGTATAGGCCATTGTCATAAAGATTTTATAAAAATGAGAAAGTGGTAACGAGACTTGGTGGTTGCTGTTATCTTCTTGGGCGCTGTTTTTATGAGGTGGGAGGTGGGTCTGTGCTTTTTTCATTTCTTTTGGAATCTTCTAAACAAATCAACTTCTGTCCTCTTGCTGTCTTCTCCTTCCTCTATTTTTTGAATGAAAAGATCTGCTTATGTGATCCTGGGGAAATTTTGGAGCTTCATTGCCCCAATATGGTTTAAAGATGAACCTGGCAACCATAAGGTTCCCCCCCCCCCAATCTTATAATTCTATTCTGTTCGAGGTATGACAAATCACAACTGCTAGACTACTGGCAATGTAACGGGCAGCCCCAGTTCACAGAATTATTGATGTGGGTAATTGTTAGATTTAATGTTGAATCTGAGGTTGAGAACTCAGAATCTGGATTTGGATTCTGAAGTCTAAAAATCTTGGACCATATTTTATGGTTGTAACCAAATAAAGATCAGTTGAACCAGGCTTACATACATGGAGGCTATTTAGCCCTCTGGTTTCTGGATGAAACTGAGAAGGGTAATAAATGTGGACAGAGAGAATACAGGCCATGTCCCAGTAACTAAATGAGCCTTCTTAGGTGTTATAAGATAATTAGGCACTCTCAGTTCTAGCAATTTGACTCACTGCTATTTTGTCTTTACACCCGCTCAGCCAATTACACCCCCTTATCAACTTTCTTCTCGAAGGGGTGGTTCTACAGCTCCCAAAGAAGAGATGGCATTCATTTTACTTGTAAAGGTTATCTGAAAGGCTGATTAAGGTTCCCCTTAGCTCCAGACTAAACTCCATTTGATTCTACAGCCCCACCAGCCCCAGGGATGGAAGGCAAACTCTTGGCTAGAGGCCGCCACTCTAGGGATGTTCTCATCCTTTCCTCTGCAGCTGAGGGAAAGAAGAGAAAGGAAGAGGCAGGAAAGGGAGAGAAAATACTTCCCACGTGAAAATGTTTCTGCTCTTAATTATGATTTATACCCAGAGGAAGTGCAGTGGAGAGGGAAAGTAATGTAAAAGGTCATAAACTCATGGTTGGTTTTTTTTTTGTTAATGCAGCAAGAACAATGAGATTTCAGATTAAATGTAACAATTGTTCATTCTAATCTTCATTATTAATTGGGAAGATAAAGAGGCATTTCATGTTACCCTCTGGAGGTAATAGGGACCTATTGAGTAGGGAGGTGACTTTGGCAGGTCTCATGCTTTAGCAAGATCACTTTGGTGGCTCTGTTGATATTGGACTGGAATGGAGGAGAGATTCAAGGCAGGGAAAGAAAGCAGAAGGCTACTGCAATAGTCCAAGTATGCATGAGAGTAGCCATTGTGTCAGTGAAGAAACTGAGGTATATATGTGAAACAACAAGACTTGGCTAGAAGTTGCACATATTGGGTGAGAGAAAGGAGTTAAGGACAATACCAGGGTTGTAAGCCTGAGTGATGAGGAGGATGGTGGTCTTGACAGTAACAGAAAAGGTAGGAAAAGGAGACAATTTTGGGGGCAAAGATAATGAGTTTAGTTTTAGACATATGGAGTTTGAGATATCTGTGGGATATCCAATTTGACATATCCAAGAGACAGCTTGTTATATGAGACTGAAGCTCAGGAGAGAGGTTAGCAGTAGATATACAGCTAGATCTGGGAATCATCTACATACAGATAATAATTGAACCCGGCGGAGATGAGGTCACCAAGTGAGAGAGTATATAGAGTGAAAAGAGAAGAGAGTCCAGGACAGAGCCTTGAGTGATACTAATTGTATCCAGTCCCTAATACAGTGGGCTTTTCCAATAAAATCCAGGGCTATTCAAAAGATATTGGTCAAACAATATGCACATGGCAAACCAAATGAAGGAAGAATGACTGTAATGCAGACCATTGCATGGAGTTGGGTGGTACACCCATGGATTGGTCCATCAGGATGTGGCTTGGACAAGCAGTACAGATGGCCACAGACTGAGCCCTGAATTGGACAGAAGGAAGGGGGTAAGCTGGATTGCAGTCGGAAAACTGTTCAACTTAAAATAATAAGTTTTGATGCTTGTAAATTTTATACCATTGTCACTTCCCAATACCCCTTCCACTTCTACCTACCCCCAAAGAATCTTCTCATTTAACAAAGAAAAACATTCAAGTAAAACAAACTGATTGAGTGACTAAGTTGGACAGTTTCTGCATCATTCTGCGTCCAAAGTGCACCAACTCTTTGCTTAGAGGATAGAAGTATGTTTCATCATCAGTCCTCTGACTGGTCAATGTGCTTAATCTGAAATCTGACATCTTTTAGTGTTGTTTTTCTTCATTCTGATATATTTACAGTTATCTTAGCTTGTGTAGCACTTTTAATGATCCTTCCACTCTGACACAAAACTATCATTTTAACATCAATATTCTAGAAATGTTATATGACTGTGAATAATGAAACACCTCAATTATCCAAGAATCAAAATTGTAAGGCAATGGAAAGAGGAATGGTAGGTTTAAGTAAGTAACAGTATATTAACAATGATAAGTTATGTGGACAAAAGGATATAAAGGCATGATTCAGAAAAATAGGTAGAGGCATGGATGGATGTCATCTATACCATTGGAGGTAATATCCATATTGATGAAATCTTTTGAAACATATGGTCTTGATAGGAATATTGAAACTTTAATGGATCTGTGATCTCATCAGTGTGGATGTTCCATCCAAGAATACAAATTGCAACCCACGCATGCTCTCTTATGAGAGAGAGGAGATGGACAATCCCCGTGCTGTACCAGAGGAAGGCCTCCAATGCATTGAGCAGATCCTCTGTGGAAAGGTAGGCACTTGAATTGTTCAGGAGAAGATGGTTTTCCTGTTTACTTCAGTGGAGGGAGTACTCCCATGGGATGGGGGGGGGAGGGAGAGAAGGCTTTGTGGTGTCATGGTTCCATTGAAGTATCTCCCCCACTCCTGTATGTTCTCCAGGTCCTAGACTACTGGGGGCTATATGGGAGAAGGAACCATACAAGAAGCCAAATAGACCAGTGGTTTTTGCATAGCTTTATAGAATCCCAGCTGTGGGTGGTATCTCCTTTCCTCACACTGCCCTATGACTCAGGTATGTCTCTCTGCCCCAGCCTTTCTTTGTTTCCCCAGAAGGGAGAAATGAAAAGAGAGGCATGTAGGTGGGGCAAGGCTATTTCTAAAACTCCAGCTGAAGTGGTGCCAGTTCCAGACTCACCTGACTGTGTCCTTGCCTAGAGAGCAGCAGCAACATTGGCATGTTGGCTTCAAACAGAGGCCAATGTCCCCCACTTCTGAAAAGGGTTTTCATTGTTGACATTGACCTTAACAAAATACTGAAAAATAAACATCAAGAATTAAAAGAGCAGGGGTGGAGTTTAAAGTCAAATACAGACACAATCGATCAGGCACATCTCTTTTTGGTTTATTCATAGACAACTGAGTTCCTCTGGAGATGTAGATCATTCTGAAAATACAAACCCAAATCACAGAACCTTCCGTGGAAAGCCATGTCACCTTTACATAAACTATATGACAACATCGAAATCAATGCCACTTGTATCACAGTTCCTTCTGTTCCCATTCGAAAACAAGGCCAAAGAATCCTAGAGACGAGATGACTTTCAGAAGTCATCCAATCAAGGCCACATCTGAATTAGGATCCCTCTATTATCCAGCTTATGACTGATACACCTTACATTTAAATTCCTCCAGAGATGGCAAACTCATTATCTTCCCGGGAGGCCAACTGTATTTTTGGTGAGTTTTTTTATGGTAGTTTTTTCTTACATTTTGGCAAGTGCAATCCATTCTTCTGTATATGTAAGTGTCATGATGTTCCTGGTCTGCAGACCCCAGAATTCAAAATCTGTCAATTCAAGCTCATTTCCACTTCACTTAAGCAGCTGGTTTGTTCACATGCATCCCATGTGTCCCCAGTAAATACCAGACAAAGAGTTATTGCCCTCTCCTTGGTAGCCTTCAAGCAACACCCATTCTGAAAGTTCTTCTAGTTCAAGAAGTAGTGTTTGTGGTCCCAGTGGTGGGAATTGGAGTTTTGAGATTCCTGAGCAAGTTACATAACCTGTCTTCTGAACAATGGTGGGGATCTGTAGTATTTATGTCATAGGGTTGTTTTGAGGATCAAGTAAGACTATGTAAAATGCCTCACAAACCTTAAAGTGCTGCATAAATATCAGTTATTATTATGGTAGGACAGATCAGAACTTGTGCTTTTCTGGTAAAACTTTTGAGAGCTTGTATTCCACTACATGGCATGATAAGGCATTAGAGGGGGATGTGTTTAGATAATACTTTGTGATTATCTGACTTGTGATCTCACTGCATTGGAGTAAATAGGCAAGTAGTGTAAACCCATCGGGGCAACCAAGCAATAAATATTTATTAAGTTCCTAAAAATATGCTGGGCTTACAAAAAGACACAACTGCACGTCTTTGTCCTCAAGGAATTTACATTCTACAGGATGGATATGTACATATATAAAGGGATTAAAAAGAAATATAAGGGGACTCTATGGGAGCAGGGCAAACATGTCTGAGGAGTCAAGAGCTTGTGCCGTTTTGAAGGAAACTGGAGAGATGGAAGTAAATTCCAGACTTGGGAGACAATTAACAAAAAGGCATAGAGATTAAGGATGGAGTGTCTGTCGTGTGTGAGAAACCGGGAAAATGTCAATTTGTTAGATAGTATGTATACATGAAGAGGAGCACAGTGTGATAAGCCTGAAAAGGAAGGTTAGGAGCTTTAGGTTTTTTTTTTTTCTTTTTTGCTTTTTGGAAGGGGGAAGGCAGGGCAATTGGGGTTAAGTGACTTGCCCAAGGTCACACATTTGAACTCAGGTCCTCCTGACTCCAGTGCTGGTGCACCTAGCCGCCGCCCTTGGGGCTTTAGCAAGTAGAGGCATTTATTTGATCTTAAGAGGCCACTAGAATTATTGACTACCAATAGGGAACGTCATGGCTACAGCTGCACTTTAAGAGTAGCGGTTTAGCTGTTATTGATAATGGGAGAGACTTGAGGCAGGGAGGCCAGTGTAGAGGGTGTAAAGTCATGCTTCTGGAGGTTTCCAAGGGGTACTGGTTGTGAAACCAATAGCAGAACTAAGTTTGGGAGGAACTTTTGAGATGGTCTATTCCAGTGACCTCATTTTACATATGGGGGAACCGAGTCCTACACAGGGCAAGTGAGTCGGCCAAGGTCCAAAAAGGTAGCCAACACTGCCGACATCTGTCTTCCAAAGGATCCCAGGTGACAAGAAGTGGGAGTCGGGTGGCCCTGGCCACGAATGACCTTGTGTGGCTTTCCAACTGTCAGTGTAACTTTCGACTCCGCCGGCCTCCGCTTTCCCATCTGAAGGATGGGCTCCTCCCCCGGGTCAGCGCCTCCCCACGCCTTCCCTCCCACGCCCGCTGTCCCGTCCTCGGGAAGTGAAAGGCGCTCGCTGCAAGGCTGAGGGCGGACAGGCGGCCGGTCGGATCAGCAGCCCTGCGGAGCGCTCGGAGCGGCTGACGGGCCCCAGCTCGCGCGGTCCACCGGCTCCAGCCCGCGCGCCGGGCATGCTCAGTAGCGCGGCCCGACTCGGCACGGGAGTCGGAAGCGCTGCTGTCGGTGCCCGGGCGGCTGTCAGCGGCCACTCGGCGGAATCGCATGTGCCCAGGCCCTCTTAAAGCCACAGGCGCCCGCTTGGTTCCCGCTGCGCCTGCCATCCTCTGCGAATAGCGGCCGCGGCTCGGCTCGCGGGGCTCGGCTCGGCGGGGCTCGGCTCGCGGGGCTCGGGGCCTCAGGGCGGCGGCCGCGCCCCCAGGGGCCGGCTGGTCCCTCCGGGAGGACCTGGGCGGGGTTCGGGGCGCAGGTGACTGGGGTCCGGGAAAGATGGAGCAGCCCGGGCCGGCGGCGGGCCCCAGAGGCGAGGAGCCCGGCGGGGGCCGGAGCAGCAAGCGAAGCGCCGGGGGCCGGGCGGCTGGCGACGAGGAGACCAGAAACAAGCCCAAGCTGGTGAGTTTGCTTTGCCCGGGGTGGGAGGGGGGAGGGGGCCCAGGTCGCCCCCCTCCGAGCCCCGCCGCGCCTGCCCGCTTGCCTCCCGCCCTCCGGAGCCAAGGGCCGCCCTCGGGCTTGGCAGCCCCCCGCCGCTGCTCCCCTCTTCCGGGGAAGGGGCCTGCCCTGCGGGCGGGGGCGCTGGGGTGTGGGCGCGCGGGGGTGGGGCTGCGCGCGTGCCCGGCCGCGCCCGCGCCCACTCCCCGCCCACCCCTCTTTGTGGCTGCTGCTTCTCACAAAGCTTCGGGCTGGGGAGCTGGGGAGTGGGGGTCGTGCCCCCAAGTCCCGAGGAGCCCCCCCTCCCGCGGCCCTCTCCCCCCTTCCTTCCTTCCCTCCTCTCAGAGAACTTCCCCAAGGAAGAGGAGTCCGCACACACTTGTCTCTTGTCTCTGCTTCGATCTCATTACTTTACTCTTTCTTTTTCTTTCTTTCTCTTTCTCTCTTCTTCCACTCCTTCTTTCTTTTTCGCATGTTCGTTGCCCCCCCCCCTTCCTTTCCCCCTTGGTGTGGTTGGGCACAGTCATAAGGAGCCCAGGCAGTGGGCAGTGGGGGTGGGGTGGGGCTTCTCCTTGGCCGCCAACAGAAAGTTTGAGAGCCCTAGGCAGCCGGCTCCAAGTTTGACTGGCTAGAGCTACTTCCTGCCGCTGCCTTCGGAAAGGACGGGATCATGTATTGGGCAATCCCGTAGCAGCTTCCCCCTTCCCTCTGCCCGATCTTGGGGGAGGGGGAATGGCGGGGGGAGCCTCGTCCGCCCGTGTGAGTCAGTGAGCACATGAAAGAGGCAAAGCTGGAAGTTTGGAGTTTAGAGTAACTTGTCAGCCACATCATGGGAGGCACTGCGACATCTGGGAGATGCCAGCTCTTTTGGAGAATGGGAGAGGAAGTAGATATTAGGGTCAGTCAGTTAGTCAAGAAGCATTTATTAAGCACTTACTATGTTTTAGGCACTGGCTTAAGCATTTAAGGGTACAGGAAGATGCGAAAGACAGCCCCCGCCCTCAAGGGGCTCACCGATGGGGGAGCCCACAAGCAAATAATGTACAAACTTTTTTTTTTGGAATGAATGGGAAATAATGAGCAGGAGGAAGACACTAGAATTAAGAGAGATAGGGAAAGGCTACCTGTAGAAGGTGGGATTTTAACTGGAACCTGAAGGAAGCTGGGAAGTAGAAATGAGGAGGGAGTACTCCACTCATGGGAGACAGCCAGAGGAAATGACCAAGCCAAAAGATGGAGGCATCGTCCTTTTCCCTGCACTCCTTATACTACATTGTGCTACAGGGATAGGCCCTATATGTAATAGTGTAGTGAGCACCCCATCTGAGCTGACATAAGACTAGGGGTAGGACAGCAGCTGGAATTTGAACCCTGATCTTCCTGACCCTATCTCTAGCACTTGGTCGACTGTGGTACCTTGCATATGAGAAGCCATTTCCATAACTACTTGCTTCTTCTGAAAAGATAATGGAAAATCAGTTTTACGTGTCATCTGGCTTGTCACAGAAACCCACCTGCATTTTTCTTGAGCCAATTTGTCTGTCACGCGAGACAGTGAGTGAGATATATTTCCCCTACTTTTTTTTTTTCCACCAAAAGCTGCATTTGTTCAGCTCTTCTCCAAAATAGGTCATTAAAATTACTTGGCATTTGTCTTCATTCTAGTATTTTTGGTATGACTATTTTTTAGTCATTGTGAATATTCTGACTCTTTTTGGTTCACCCTGTATCAGTCATATACATTTCCCCATGCTTCTCTAAATTCACCATAACGACTTTCCTTTGCACAGTGATATTCATTACATCCATATACCACAATTTGTTCAGCCCTTCCCCAATCAACAAGCACCCACTTTTTTTTTCCAACTCTGGTACAGAAACAAATTCTGTTACAAGTTGCACAAACTATAAATGACTTGTCTCATACAGCAAGCTTTGCTTGAATTGATTTTTGTTTGGCTCCTACCTATTTCAGTGCCATGTTTGAACCTCTGTCATATCTCGGTAGAGGAAAATTCCATGTTTGGCATGAGGGGTTCGCCAGAACCTGGTGACTTGTGGAGGGCATGGCTTGGAAGGCATACTGAATCGGATTCACAGAGGACTCTTATCATTCAAACTTGACTCTAGCATAGTGTTGTCATTTTGGACCTCTTCTGCAGTGATCAATCAACAATCATCACTGTATTACATGTGTGACCTTGGGCATGTCACTTAAAACTGACCATGGCCCCCTTCCTCCCTCTCACTTCTCTTGTGCAAAATGAGAGGGTCAGACTAAATACTGGTTCCTTGTAGCTCTAAATCAATCAGCCTAGAAGTTCTACTCTTCTGAATTCCTAGTAATGTTTGTCATTTTGGTTTTGCTATGATGCTAGAACTACCTTTTCACTTAACCTTAAAAATTATTTGGTAGTTACAAGTAATTGGTCAGGCCATTTAACAAGAAGCTTTTGCTTTTAAGAAGCCTGCTATCAAGGCCAAGTGTTTATCTTTGTTGGTAATAGCACCTTGATCCTATTCTTAACTCACCTTTGCTCATTTGTCCTGTTTCATCTTTTATGTTTCACTTGTCTTAGACAAAGAAACTAGATAGGTCTGTGGTGGTGACACTAGCTATTAGGGGAATGTGATACTGTCAGCTCTGGCTCCCAAGGTTCTTCAGGCTATCCCATATGGAACACTGCTAGAGGCATGGGAACTCTGTTCTTCCCATATATTTTTTAAAGTTCTTTTTTCTTAGACTAAACATGTAAGTTAATCAGTGTAAATAATTTAATGGTATATCATAAAACCAACTGGGCAAAGCAAATAAAAAAAACCAATGAGAAAACCATATTTTAAGGCAAACGCATTATAGATAAAAGACTAGTGGCTTTTTTGGGGAGCATTCCTTTAGTGTTGAAAGGCAAGCATGACATACTGTTTAGAAACCTGGCCTAGGAGCTGGGAATGCTGACGTCCTGCCCCTGGCACGTACTTGCTGTGTAACCCTAAGCAAGTCACTTAACCTAGCACAGCTATAGACAACTAATTCTGTTTGCAGAGAAAGTGATCACTTGCATTGGTGGAGTGAGTTTCCTCACCTGGGAGTTCTCTGTACCAAATGAAAATCACAATTCTAGTCCTTATCCTTAGTGTTGAACTCTTTGAAATCTAGGCCTTGGATATTAAAACAAAATATTGGAAGCTATAAGTCCTCTTAGAAAAGAATTTACTTGGGCTTTTCAACCAAAAAATAATTCTAGTAGAATAAAACATTCTGAATAAGCATTTCCATTTTCTTTTTTTCAATTTTTTTTTCTCCTTAAGGATTTTTTTATTTTTTCTTTTTGGAGGGCAGTTGGGGTTAAGTGACTTGCCCAAGGTCACACGGCTAGTTTTTGTGTTAAGTGTCTGAGGCCAGATTTGAACTCAGGTCTTCCTGACTCCAGGGCCAGTGCTTTATTCACTGCACCACCTAGACGTCCAGCATTTCCATTTTCTTGTTTTAATTAAGCAATTTTTACTGTAGTTACTGTTTTCTTATTTGGGAATAGTGTTATGGATAGCTTCTTTTTTAAACAAAAAAAGGTAAAAGAAAAATTATTGGCTGGAATTAGTGTTTGAGACAGTTTTGGAGGAAAGTGCCCATATACCATGAGTTATAGTGGAAAATAGTACAAACCAACATAAGTGATCTGTAATGAAGAAAATTCACCTGTGAGTTTAAATCAGTTAGTTACCCGTATAAAATGTACAATGGCCTTTGCTAAGATTTAAGTATGTTCTATTCATTCTTTTTTTATTTGCAGATCTTGAGCCTTATAAGCCCCATTTATTTGATGGAACAGCCTCAATAGTGAAGTTGCTTAGACCCATTTCCCCCACTTGGCTGTTGAAACTGCTCATTGATAACACAAAATGTTTTTGTTTGGACTTAATTAGGCTCCTTGTGGTTTCTGAAAACTGAAGTTCAAGGACATGTTTCCTATACACGGAGATCACTTATTCAGTACTAAGGAGACCCATGTTTCTTAATTGCATTTTGGGGTAAACTAATGGATTTTGTCCAAGATTTAAAAACTAGAAATGTTCAAGTTTACTCGAGAGATCTACTCGGTGTAGTCACTCCCTGCTGTTTTTAACAGTTGTCAAATCTTGACTAATGATACTTTGATTTTGTGTGTGTGATGACTTAACCATCTAGTTAGTCCCTGACTTGAGTATGTCATCTAACTGCAAGGCTAAATTAGGCATGTTAAACGAATCATTTAAAATGAATGCATTTTGTCAGGTGAGATAGGAGTATGCTTTTTAAGTCTTGATTAGAGCTAGCATTTATATAGCACTTTAAGGTTTGGCAAAGCTATGCTTACATGTTACCCCAGCAGCCCTGTGAGGTCAGTGCAATTATTATCTTCATTTTACAGATGAAGGCTTAGGCCGAAGTGAAGTGGCTTGCCCAGGTCCACATAGCTAGGAAATATCTGAGGAAGGGCATGAATTCAGGTCTTCCTGCTACGAGACCAGTTTTCTGGCTACTACACCACCAAGCTGCAAACAAGGCAGAGTCATTTCTTAAGAAGGAATGCTGGGGTGGATCACCTGCCCTTATTTTGTGGTCATGTTTGGACTTGGGACTTTAACTGTACTGAGACATTTGTGGATCTTTTGATTCCCTAGAAGAGGAGTCTTTAAACACCCCAATCAGTAAAAATGTTTTTTAAGCCTACTTACTCAATATGGATAGGTATGTTGATAAATTCATTACAAAACCTCAGAGAAATAAAAAAGGATGAGATGAAGAGAAAATATTTTATTTTAAGATCTTATTTAATATTTTATTTTTCCCATTTACATATAAAAATAATTTTAACATTCTTTTTAAAAAAATTTTTGAGTTCTAAAATCTCTCCCTATTTCCCCCTCCCCCCATTGAGAAGGAAGCAATTTGACATAGATTATACATAGTCATATAAAACACATTTCCGTGTAAGTCATTCTGTGAAAGAAAACATAGACAAAAAAAAATCCTAAAAAAAAAACTCTAGAAAGTAAATAAAAAGTATCTTTGATCTACATTCAGGCTCTGCCAGTTCTTTCTCTGGAGATGGACAGCACCTTTCATCATAAATCCTACAAAATTGTCTTGGATTATTGGATTGCTGAGAGTAGCTAAGTTATTTATAATAGATCATCATAAAATATTGCTGTTACTGTGTATAATGTTCTCCTCATTCTCCTCATTTTACTTTGCATCGGTTCATGTAAATTTTTCCATGTTTTTCTGAGAGCATCCTGCTCATCATTTCTTAAAGCACAGTAGTATTCCATCACAGTCATATACCACAAATTGTTCAACCATTTCACAATTGATGGGCATCCCCTCAATTTCCAATTCTTTGCCGCCACTAAAAGAGCTGCTATAAATATTTTTGTACACATAGGTTGTTTTCTTTTTTGTTTTTTTTTTATCTCTTTGGGATACAGACCTAGAAGCAGTATTAGTTGGTCAAAGGGTGCATATGGTTTTATAGCCCTTTGGACATAGTTCCAAATTGCTCTCCAGAATGGTTGAATCAGTATACAACTTCACCAGTAGTGCATTAGTGTTTTAATATTCCCACATCTCCTCCACATTCCTTGTCTGTCACATTAGCCTATCTGAAAGGTGTGAGGTAGTAGCTCAGAGTTGTTTTAATTTGTGTTTCTCTCATCAATAGTGATTTAGAGCATTTTTTTCATGGCTTTGATTACTTTGTCTGAAAACTGCCTATTCATATCCTTTGACCATTTGAGGGATAGCTCTTATTTCTATAAATTTGACTCAGTTTTCTACATATTTGAGAAACAAAGTCTTTATGAGAGAAAACCCACTGTAAATTTTTTTTTTCACAGTGATGATTGCCAACTTGTGTATTTCCCTCCATCCTATATTCACCCTGTTTATCCTACTCTCTCTGTCCTTTTACCCTGTCCATTCTCGAAAGTGTTTTGCTTCTGATTTTAGTTTCTCAACTTCTCTTATCCCCTTCCTTTCCTACTTTCCTGCATGGCAAGATAGATTTTTATACCCAACTGAGTGTGTATATTATTCCCTCTTTGAGCCAGTTCTGATGAGAGTAAAGTTCATGTGCTTACCTCCCTGGTTCCTACATTTTCCTTTCCACTATAAAATCTCTTTCAGGCCTTTTTGATGTTAGAGAATTTATTCCATTCTACATTTTCCCTTTTCCCTTTCTCCCCATGCATTCTTTCTCATCCCTTAATTTTATTATTTTAGATAACCATACTGTCACATTCAACTTACACCTCTGTTTTCTATGTATATTCCTTCTAACTGCCCTAATAATGAGAAAGTTTTTAGGAGTTATGAATATTTTCCCATGTAGAAATAGAAATAGTTTAACCTTATCAAATCCCTTATGATTTCTCCTTCCTGTTTACCTTTTTATCTTTCTTCTGCATCTTGTATTTGAAAGCCAGATTTTCTGTTCAGTTCTGGTCTTTTCATCAGAAATGCTTGAAAGTCCTCTATTTCATTTTTAATGTCCATTTTTTCCCCTGAAGGATTATACTCAGTTTTGCTGGGTAGGTGATTCTTGGTTGTAATCCTAGTTCTTTTGCCTTCCGGAATATCATATTCTGAGGCCTCTGATCCTTTAATGTGCAAGCTGCCAAATCTTGTGTTATCCTGACTGTGGCTTCTAAATATTTGAATTGTTTCTTTTTGGCTGCTTGCAGTATTTTCTTCTTAATCTAGGAAGTCTGGAATTTGATTCTAATTTTCCTGGAAGTTTTCATTTTGTGATCTCCTTTTGGAGGTTATCGGTAGATTCTTTTTAATTTCTATTTTCTTCTCTGGTTCTAGATATCAGAGCAGTTTTCCTTGATAGTTTCTTGAAAGATCACATCTAGGCTCTTTTTTTGATCATCAGTTTGAGGTAGACCAATAATTTTTAAATTATCTCTCCTGGATCTATTTTCTAGGTCATTTGTTTTTCCAGTGAGATATTTCACATTTTTGTCTATTTTTTCATTCTTTTGATTTTGTTTGATTGTTTCTTGATGTCTCATAAAGTCATTAGCTTCATTTGCCCAATTCTAACTTTTTAGGAATTATTTTCTTCAATGAGCTTTTGTGCCTCTTTTTCCATTTGGTCAATTATACATTTTAAGGAGTGCTTCAGTGAATTTTTTTTGTGTATCCTTTTCCATTTGGCCACTTTGGCTTTTCAAGGCAATTTTTTCTTCATTGGATTTTTTTTTATTTTTTGCCTCTTTTACTGTTTGACCTGTTCTATTTTTTAAGGTGTTATTTTCTTCACTATTTTTTGTGCCTACTTTACCAAGCTGTTGATTCTTTTTTCATGTTTTTCTTGCATCACCTTCACTTCTCTTCTCAATTTTTCCTCTACCTCTCTTATTTGATTTTTAAAAACTTTTTTGAACTCTTCCATGGCCTGAGACCAATTCATATTTTTCTTTGATGCTTTAGAAGTAGGAATTTTGACTTTGTTGTCTTCTTCTGAGTGTGTATTTTGATTTTCCTTGTCACTATAGCAACTTTCTCTGGTCAGAACTTTTTTCTGTTGTTTGTTAGTTTTCCAGTCGATTTCTTGACTTTTAACTCTATGCTAAAGTGGGGCTCTGCTTCCCAAGTGGAGGGGGCACTGTCCCGAGCTTCAGGTTTTTTTGTGCAGCTGTTTTCAGAGGTAATTCTGGAGACCTGTTAAGGTTTTGGCTCTTCCAAGGTGGTGTTATCTAGGGAGAGGTGTGTTACGCCTCTTCTGTACTGTGCACTGGTTTGTAATTGACCACAAGCACTCTTTTCAACCCTGGAATTGTGACCAGGGTTCCTCCTCACTTGCTGCCACAAGCTCTGCTGTACTGGTGCTTCTTCTTACCCTGGGACTAAGACCCAGGACTGTGACCCAGATCCAAGTATAGGCAATGCAACAGAGACCTGTCCCTGTTGATAGTAAAGGGACCACTGCAAATCTCCTTTTCACCCATCAAACAATCCCCTTACTGTCTGTAGGCTGAGAGAGGCCAGCTCCTGGTTTGCTGGGACCTGGTACAACATGCTGGACTGTGCTCCTCTTTTACTCTGGTGCAATAGACCTTTCCGGCCAAGCTTCTAAGTTGTCTCAGGCTGGAAAATTGTTTCACTCTCTCTTTTTGTGGGTTCTGCCACTCTAGAATTTTTTTAGAGTCATTATTTAAATGTATTTGGAGGTATTTGGGGAGTGAATCCTTGCCTTTACTCTGCCATCTTGATTCTACCTCTCTGAAGAAGAAATATTGGAAGGTGTTACATTTTCATATTTTTAACAAATGAATTTAAAAGGCACTTGAATTTGTAATTTAGAAGATTTTAAAAAGGGTTTGAATATTTTCTTTCCATGTTTGTATGTAGAGAAGATTTTTTTAGAAGTGATACAGTGGAAATCCCTATCTTCCCTAACCAGAGACCCAGACCTGGAGAACTCCTGACCTCCTCTCCTCTCCATCCCCATCAATAAGGACTTCATTTGGCCCACGATATCTAGTCAGATTCAAGATTCCTTCACATACCACTTTCGTCTCAACCCAGACCAAAGACCATACCCAGAAGGACTTAACTTTTTCAGCTAAGGTACCCCATCCCTCCACCTGATTGTGATGAGTGCCTCACTTGACCCACTTTGCATAGGCAGCCCTAGTCATACCACCTTCCATCCATCCATTTCCTTCTTTATCCAATTCAGGAGCCATCATTAAATCAACCCTGCCACTGCCACTAGAAAGAATGTGTTTATCTCCTTCCCTATGGCTCCACTCCACATTCTTAGAACTTTCCTTACCAAACTACCGCTCTGGGCCACCACTCCTCTATATGTTGCCTCCCTTGTTAGAATATGACCTTCTTGAAGGCAGAGACTGTTTCCACTCATGTATTTGTATCTTTAGTATTTAACACATTGCTTGGTCTATAGTAAAGAGTAAATAAATCATGATAAATAAATACATCAAATCTCTTAACATTTTTTTTTTGTGTTATGGACCTTGTTCCTAGTCTGGTGAAGCTTATGGACAGACCCCTTCTCAGAATGTTTTTTTTATGTAGTAAGTAAGAATACATAAGATTATAAAGGAAGCTAATTACATTAAAATACAGGTATCAACATGTTTTTTAAAAGTTCATGGTTCCCAGGTTAAGAACCTGTAAAATAAATGCTTTTTCATTCATTCATTTCAACAATCCAGAGAGAACAGGGTTAGCAGTATCAAATCCTGCAGAGAGGTCGTGAAGTCTGAGGATTGAGAAAAGGTCATCAGTTTGGCAGTTAAGACACCAAGGGTAACTTTGAAGACAGAAGTTTCAGAGGACTGAGGATTCAAGGATAAAGAGGAGTTCAGGAAGCTGGCAGACTGGAAAGACAGTGGGGAGGAGTAGGGAAATTTGGAAGGGTTGTGGGTTTGGGGAGGGGATAGGGCCGATAATGTAATAATATTTGTGAGGTCTTTCATCCATGCCTACTTATTCTTTCCTTTGGAAAAAATAGAAAATGGGATGGAAGGCAGGGCATTTTACTGGATCACTTCCAGAGTGCAGAGCCCACTTAATAAGGGCTTCTTGCCATGGCTTTCCTCCATGACCTGAGGGGGGCAGGCTATGGGGATTTGGGGGATGATGGTCAAGGAATTTGGCCTACATGCTGTGGGTACCTGAGTTTAGGTTAGGTTATAACTGCCCGGAGGGCCAAATAGAATGTTATGGCTAAGGGAGGCCAGCTGGGGGAGAGATAGGACTAGATGCACCCAGTGCTAAAGCTATGTTAGAAACGTTCCCCCACAATTGGTTATTCTGAGACTGTTCATTTACCTGCCCTCCAAGCAATTAATCACATGCCTCTTGAAGTTGCACTGTGGCTTCCACTTTAGAGACCCCTACTCTGTTAAACAGATCAACGAGTATTTAATGAATGCTTACTGTGTACCAGACACTGAGGTGGAAAGAAAGGCTCTAACAGTCCCTGGCCTCAAGGAGTTCCCAGTATAATGGAGGGAGACAACATGAAAACACCTTTGTAAAAACAAAATATTTACAGGATAAATTGGAAAAAATCTCAGAGGAAAGGCATTAACATGAAGGAGGACTGAGAGAAACTTTTGGGGGAAGGTGGGGTTGTGGCTAAGACTTGTTGAGTGTATTGTAGAGTGGATTCTTGGTCATATGTGGGTGGGACCTGTCAGGGAACCTATGAGGCTCCTTCTAATTGTGAGATTCTGTAATATACAATTCATTTAAAGTCAAAATATGATTTATGCTTCTGGAAACAAAACAGCCAAACATATACTTGGGGTAGGGCTATATTAGCCCAGTGATGGACCTTGGGTACCTTTTCTTGAAGCCTTTCATTACCTGGTCTCTGCTTACCTCCCTAGTCCTCTTCAGCTTAGTTTCCCTTTGCATACTCTCCAAACCAGGGACAATGCCCTGTTGGCCACTACCCCCATGTACCCCTCCAAGTCCCAGTTCCCGGCTTTTGTACTGGACGTCCTCCGTGCCTCATATTCTCTCCGTTCTCCACCTTCCTGGCTTCCTTCCAGTCTTAGCTACAACCCCACCTCCCCCCCAAAGTCTCTCTCAGTCCTCCTTAATGTTAATGCCTTTCCTCTGAGTATCTTCAACAGTGTTGAGGGGAGGTGGTGCTTGAGGTTGGATGGCTTGTTTGATCCACTTGCATATATGCCTTATTATGTAGTGTGGCTGGCTTGCCTGCCCTGTCAGTGATGGTTGTTGTAGTGGGTGATGGTAATTGGTGTGCTGCTCAGATACTGTGTCCTTTCTCTTCCATTCCCCCCCCCCCGCCCCGGAGTTGGCTGGAGTAATAGCTGGAGAGGCAGTTTTGTTCCACTGAGTTTACTGTGGAGGGTTTCCTTAAAAAGGTAGTATAATTTTATAGAGACTTTCCTGAATCAACTGTTAGACATTCCAGTTCTGAGCAGGCATAATGTTCTGGAATAAAACATCTAGCACCTGATCTTTGCCTGGCACTATCTTAACTCCCTCTTTACCAAACTTCCTAGTCTACTTTTCTTATAATAATAATAATAACTTGCATTTATGTAGTACTTACTATATTTCAGGCACTTTATAATTATTATCTCACTTGATGTTCAGAACAACCCTGGGAGGTAGGTTGTTATTATGGTCCTCATTTTACAGAGGAGGAAACTGAGGCAGACAGAGGTGAAGTGACTTGCCCAGAGTCACATAGCTGGCAAGTATCTGAGACTGGATTTGAACTCAGGACTGCCTGACTCTAGGCACTACCCCAGTACTCTTCTGGGAATACTACTTTTATCATAGCTTTCTCTTCTGTTCAGTGGTTTCTGAGCCTATAGGATAAAATTCAAGCTCAGATTCCTCATCTGTAAAATGAGGGGGTTGGCCTACGTGACTTCTGAAGTTGTTTTCAGCTCTAAATATCTATATTTAGTACCCTCTAATCTCACCCCACATTTATCCACCTTCATCTCTAGTTACTCCATAACCCTAAGCTTCCGTGAAGCTAATCTCACTGTTTAGAAAATGGTTTCTTTTTTTTCCTTTCTCACACCTTTGATAATCTTCTTTTTTCCTACCTCTCAATCTGGAACATCCTCTCTCAACCTGTCTAAATCCTGTCCCATACACGTTCTCCTTTTTTCTCAGTGAAGCCTTCTTGACTAGAATAATAGAATCATAGCAGCAGAAAGGGACTTCAGTGATCGCCTAGATTAACCCCTGCCCAGTACTGTGTCTATTTGGTGTACCTCCAGTGATGGAGAACTTCCCTGTGTCCTGAGGTAACCCATTCCATTTCAGGGAGGTGATATTTTTAGGATGATGTTCTCTCTATTGAGCTGACGTCTGCCGCCTCCATTTTTTCACAC
Organism: Petaurus breviceps papuanus; assembly: GCF_028583685.1. Classification (NCBI taxonomy): domain Eukaryota; kingdom Metazoa; phylum Chordata; class Mammalia; order Diprotodontia; family Petauridae; genus Petaurus; species Petaurus breviceps. The sequence goes on along the minus strand of NW_027187307.1, from coordinate 8,477,044 downwards.
TTGAGTTCCAGTTCTGTGGGACCAAGCAGAATATATCTAATTCTTCCCTGTGAGGACTTTTCTATTGTTTGAATAATTGCAGACATTTGATATAGCACTTGTAGATTTATACGGCAGTAATCATTCTCCCTCACTTCCATCCCAGATCTCGGCTGTAGATTACATAATTTCCAGTTCCTTGTGCTCATTCTAGTGTTAGGGCACAGTCTCTAGTTCTTTCTCCAACCTTATCAGTCACCCTCTTCTGAATGTATACAAGATAAGCCAACATCCCTATGAAATGTCTTCATCATAGATTTGACTATTTCCTTATCTGGCATAATACCCGCCCCTCCTTAGTTTTGTCTAGTCAGACCTTTTAAGATCGATATCTATGTCTTCTTCATCCAAATAAATCATGTAAGATGTCTTGAAAAATTAAAGAGTATCCTAGGAATAAAAGAGATGCATATTCAACATAGGTGCTATTATGGAGGATGTCCAGCAGAGACTCTGAATTGAAGAGGGCCTCTCTAAAGAGGATGAGATCCCTCTGTTTGAAGATATTGTGCTTACTAAAGAGTGCAGCCTTACTCCCCCCTGGAACAACCAAGTAGATGAAGAATGCCCATTGTACAGACTCTGATATCTGGTTGGAAAATCCTTCAGTGGGTCCATCAGTACATAGTTCTTGGACACTTCAGCTGGACAGTGACTTGGGCAAAGAATTGAGTAGGATGAAGAAAAGAGAAGGATGCCTTACACTTGGGATATTAGGTGGTACTTTTTATTGACTTCAAGCTTCTCCTTGAAATGGTGGCTCAATTTTTTATAGACTTCTTTATTTAATTGATGTCTTTTGTTTTTATTTCATGTTCATTTCTGAATATATTGTTTCCCTCTCCTTTCCCCAATAAGCCTTCCCTGATGACGAATAAGAAAAAAAATTGCCCAGTTGTGCTAAATGAAGCAACATGTTGACGATGTCTGACAGTATGTTCAATATTTCATGTGTAGTCCCCCATCATGTTCACTGTAGGTCATGCGTTTTCTCAGCTCTTCTGAATGCATGCTTGGACCTGATTTATTGTGTAGTACTCCATTTTAGTTTTATTGGTCTTTCCATTTACATTCTTGTTATTGTACTTATTGCGTGTATTGTGTTCCTGATTCTGCTTACTTCACTGCATCTTATCCTAAAATTCTTCCCATGCTTCTCCTAATTCTTTCATATTTGTTGTTTCTTACGACAGTGTAGTGTTTTATTACATTCATGGATACCATGGGTTAGCTATTCTCCAATCCTTGAGGGTCATCTTTTCCTATGAAACAGTTCCTGTCTTCAAGTAGCTTACATTCTATTGCGGGTGAGGGCGGACAAATACCCATGAAGTGAGGCCAAGGAATTGGTTTGGAGGGAGCACTGTCAGTTGAGGGGAAAAAAGCTTGGGATTCTGTGAAGGCCTACATTGCAGACATGGAGGACCAGCCTTTGCTGAAGCAGGTGGCTGGCAGATAGAATATCACATGTCACCTGCAGAGTGTGAGGAAGGGAAAGACTCAACTTGGCTTCAAGCTTTACCTGTGACACACAGTGACCTTGTGACCATGGTTAAGCCACTTAACCTCTCATTGTCCCCAGGCACCCCTGTGTGGACAGAGTTTCTAGGATTTGCTGCTCCTAATGGGTGGGGAGAAGTAGCCCATGGTGCTGAAAGCACTGAAAAATTTGGACTCTCCCCTCTCCCCCCAAGATTCTTTTAAGTTTCAGTTGTTTAGTGGAGGCATTGAAGGAGAGGAATTGAAGTTCTAGAGAGGAGAGAAAGTTTTTTAAAATGAAAAATCAGAAATCTCCACTGTGGTAGTTAGCTAGCCTACTGAGTCATTATTTGTCAGACTCCTTTGGGTTAAAAGTAAAAAGAATGATTCAACTTCTTTCCATTGGGAAGATTTCAGGAAAATGCTAATTTTCTATTCTACCTTGTTCTTACCCAATTATCCAGTTCTTCAGAATTAATAGATATCTTCTTAAATTAGTTTTTCCTTGCCTGGCCCCAGTGGACTTACTCAGGGCTAAGCTGGGTGCTTTGTATGCAGTAGAGGCTTAATAAATGATTATCCTCAAATAATATATTAGTTTAAGGAGTAAGCAGACTGCTTTAGAGTAGGCGTTAATTGCAGGAGCTGTGAAGCAGGTGTTGGGTCTCCCTCTCATCTCCCCCTCCCCCCTTCAGCTATTTCTGGGCTTGTTTTTCTTGGTTCTTTTCAGTAGTGAAAAAACCATGATGGTGTCCATGTGACCAGAGACATGCCGGACATCTGCATGACCAGAAGCATCTATAGCCCACTCTGGATACGTGTGTTGAAGGAGTTGAGTTAAAGTTTTAAATTGAAATGGATTGTCAGTACCAACAGTATCATTGAATTAGCTCATAATTGAATTGAGCATGTAATCTGGAAATTACTTTTTTGACCAAATTCTCCATTTCAGCTCCTTTGTATGGTGCTTTCTCATTTGGGGGGGGGCAGGAATCTTAGTTGAAATGTCTAGTTCAAGTCTGATTATTAAAGCTGTTTGACTGAGGTCCACACTTGAGGACCTACAAGGCCGAGTGCCCCTCCCCCCCTTAGTGTGTGCAGCTGGATCTAGGGAGGTAGAGCTCTCCTTATGAAAACAGCCTCACTTTGAAGTCTTCCTAGAGCCTCTTTGTGAGGCTGTATCAGCCTGCTTCATGAGGAGCCATTAACTCTAAATGGACTGTGCTCACCTGATAAGCTGAGATTTCAGGGACAATAGATGGCATTGTTCAATGGAAGTACTTCCCACTCTTTTTCTGTTCTCTTTAGGTTTGCTATGCTGTATAGACTGATAGAATATATAGGAAGTCTGTCCAAATAATCGTCCTAAGGCCCCTACTCTGCTCAGAACCTTTTGATGACTCTCTGGTGCCTTCTAGATGCTAAAGTCCAAGCCCCCTATGCCTTCATTCAAGATTTTCCCTATGGCCTCAAGCCTCTCTTTCCAGCTCTTCCTGTCTTTGTTCCAGGTCAGTTTGCCTACATGCTTGTCCTTAACATTCCTTGTGCCATTTTTGTTTGTTGTTTTGACTTTCCAAGGCTTCTCTCCCTGAAATGTCTCTGTTGGATGTCTGCTTCTTGAAATCCTTCTGCCTGTCCTTGAAGGCTCTGCTTCTGTGACCCTTCTTCCATGACAGTCTTCTCTCACCACCCTAGCTAGCTTTGAGTGACCTCTCATTTGTCTCATCTGCAGCACTTGGCCATGGACAGTACCTTGAATGATGTATCATCTTGGGGTAAAGCCCTTGTTTTCCTTCACTAAACTCGGTCTCTTTAGTCCAGGGACTGTATCTTCTATACCTCGGCATGGATCCCAGGGCTGCCGGGGCTACCAGGGCTGCCAGAGCTGCCGGGGCTACCAGGGCTGTGCTCAAGAAATATTTGTTAAATGATGTTTCATTTCAATAGGGAATTCTTGAGGTTCTTTACCACCCTGAAGAGTGAAGGAGGCAGCCTGGTACAGTGGAAAGAGCACTGCCTCTAATGTTTACTGTCTGTGTGACCTTGAGTAAGTCACTTGACCTCTTTTACCCTCAGTTTCCTCATCTGTAAAATGTGGGGATTGGATTTGGTCCCTGGGGTTCCATCCAGCTCTGGAATTAAGATTATTTGAATATCAGGCACAGTGAAAGGCAGCATAAAAGATATATTTGATAATATGTGCCTTCTCTTATCTCTCCTTCCGGTCAAGCTTGGTTGTCATAGTCTCACAGCATTCAATTTTGATTGTTGTGTTTTTCTTTGCATATACATTATTGTGGTAATTGTGTATATTATTTCTCTTGTTCTGCTTACTTTCCCATCAGTTCATGTCAGTTTTCCCATGATTCTCTATGTTCAGTTCTTTGCATACCACAATTTGTTTAGTGATTCCCCAGGCAACGGGCATTTTCTTTTTCATTTTTTTTGGCACTACAAAAGTGGTGCTTTAAATATTTTGATGAATATGTGGCCTTTCTTTTTCATTATTGAATTCTTTGCAGTATATGCCTATAAGTAGAATCTCTGTGTCAAAGGGGACAGACATTTTAGTCACTCTCTTCACATAGTTCAGATTGCTTTCCAGAATGGTTGGACTGATTCCCAATTATCCCATTGGTGTGCCCACCTTAGCCCCTCCAATATCAACAATTCTCATATTTTGTCATTTTGACCACTTTGCTAGGTATGACATAGGTAAAACATCAGGGTTGTTTTGATTTACATGTCTCTTATTAGTGACTTAGAACAGTCTTTGATATGCTTGTTTACAGCCTTTGTCCATTCCCCCTAGGGGAATGCCTTTTGTTCTTATAAATTTCTGTTAGTTGCCTATGTCTTTTGGAAAGCAGACCCTTATCAGAGATATTTGATAATATGTTTTCCCAGTTGATTGCTTCCTTTTTTGTCTTAGTTGTATCCATTTTGTTTATGCAAAAAATTTTTCAAATTTATGCATTTGAAATGATCTATTTTATCTCTCTCTTTTACCATTGTCCCATGTTTGGTTAAGAATTCACTCCTTAGCTGTGCCTATGAAAGGCAGATGATGTGTTCCTCTTCTAGGTTTTTAATAGTATGATCTTTAATATTTAGGTCATGTATCCATTTCAAATTTATTGTGGTATATGAAGTAAGGCAGTGGTCTAAACTGAATTTCTGCCATCCTGCTTTCCACTTTTCCCAGCAGTTCTTATCAAATGGGAGCTCTTTCCTAGGTAATTAATGTTTTCTGGTATAGCAAACAGTCAATTAGTTAATTCTATTGCTTCTGATTTCTTCCTTCTGTATTCTATTCCATTGAGCTACTTTTCAAATTTTTAACATGTACCAAGTGGTTTTGATGACTGCTGCCTTATAATATAGTTGGAGACCAAGACCTGCCATTTCTCATTCATTCCTACCTTTTTTCATGATTTCCCCTGTTTCTCAAAAATGAATTTTGTTATTATTTTGCTTGGTTCTGTAAAGTATTATTAACAGTGTTTTCACCTAGCCCAGATCTCTTGTAGATAATTGGCACACTGGAAAGGCCACTCGACTGTGAGTTCGTAGTACACAGATTCTAGTCATGGTTTTCTCACCAACTTTATGTTTGACATTGGATGAGGCATTAGTTTTCTTAGCCTGTGTTTCCACAAAACACAAATATGTTGGACCGGATATTGTCTGAAACCTGTAGGAACCTGACTTGTCCTAGTCTGGCATGTGTAGGGCAGCTTTCAGAGAGTGGGAGACTTTTTGTAGGCCATGTGGACGTAAAGACAGGAGGGTGAAGCATTATGTTTGGCAGTTTCCATGGGATTTTTTTTAACTTGCCTTTTTTTTTTCATTCATTTACATGGGTGATCTCTTCTTCCTTTTTAATGGTATGATTTTTAATATTCTTTCCACATGCCCCCTCCCTGAGTTTAAAGGAGTAGAATTTCCATAAAGTGTTAATCTGGAATTACTAAAGAATTTTAAGCCCAAGTCAGAGCTTTGGAGTAGAGACTCCTGGCAAGCAGGAGGGCAAAGGTTCATTGTAGCATTTAATGCTTTCATTTTCTATTTATCTAGGTATGGGTGGCTGTTCGTTTTTCCAAAGTAGGATGATCTCTTGGAGGGAACATTCTCATGGAGAGAAAAACAATGGCACACAACTAAGACTATGGGGACTGATAGCTACTTTCTTTCCATAAGGAAATTAATCTAAATTTTTTTTCCATCATGTAAGTACTGTGGTTTTGAAGGGCCTACCTCCTTCCCTGAAAGAGTTGAAGTGTAAGCCTTTGGGCTCTAAGCTGAACGAAATGGCACAGCTCATTCCCTGCTCCTGGAGGGGAGAAATGGCATTGCAGATGAGGACCCTGCCTGAAGCCAGGGGCACAGATGAACTGCACAACTGCTAGACCAGGGGCTCCAGTATTGACCAGTGAGAGAAGCATGACAACCTCCCCAAAAGACATGCATGAGGTGCCCCTTGATCTGTGCCCCTCCACATATGTTCCCTAGGTGTGTCCACTCTTCCTGCTGGTAGCACATGTATTTGTGGGAAAGTGTGCCCCATGTTTATCAGGAAATGTTCTAGTCTAACTTTCTGGGCCATGCTGTTCTTTAAATACCTTTGCTTTAACCTGGTTGTATCTTCTGATTGACTTATAAAGGCAAACACACACATTGGGGCTCCTGCACTGTGGCTTTTGAGTGGATATAAATCCACAGAGTGCCTTGAACCCGGTATAGCTTTTTCTGAGGGGCCTCAATTTAAGGAAAGAGGGCACCCAAAGGTGCGACACGTATTTCCAGCCTGCATTTCCATCTTACTATTTCTCTCTTTCTTGTTTGATCATTAAAGGCTTATATCTTATTATCTGATCAAAGAGTAGGATAGACAGAACAGTTATAATAATATGAGTAAATGGCTGATAATTACCACAATTTAATTGAAAAACCTCAGCCTGCAATGGATTTTGACCTTGGTACCACTTCCCCTAGTTTACTAGGATTTGGTCCTCTGTTGATGACTTGGGAATGCATTTAATATGCTATCCAGAGTTACAATAAACTAGATGGAGGGTTTTTATCATTGCAGGAAATGGGCATCCTCATTTTAATATTTGAAACAGTGCTCTGGGTTAAACCTGTATTGGACTTGTAAATTGCAATCTCGTCTGCGGATGAATTTCAGTGGTACTTGTTTTCAATAGCAAAATCATGCAGAGTTTTAAAGTGAATGGAGATGCTCTGCTAGTTTCTTAAGGGCCTGATCATAATGAGGCTGCTCTTGCTTGAGCTTCTGGAGCTCCAAATTCATTGCTGTTTTAACAGATAATATTCTTCTTAGGAATTTAACTTGGAGCCTGTACTTTACTGATCATATTACTAGGGAACATTGGTCTATTTATAAACTGTATTTTGAGGGGGAAAGTAGTCAATAGCAGGTCTTAACATTAGGTTTATGTGTGAGGAATGTTTACTGATCTTCCCATCTTCTTTCCCTTCTCCTCTCTCTTTCCCTCCAGAATACTGCCCAAATAAAGCACCATCTTCTAATGTCACACAGTAATGGAAATATGCAAACTTGTGTGTGTCCAAAGTGGGGTTTGGGCCTTTTTTGGGTAGAGGGGACATTTCCTCCTCATTGACTTTTGCCATGTGATAATAACAGTGATTCACATTTATATAGCATTTTAAGGGTTGAAAGCATTTTACATATATTATCTCATTTGATCCTTACAACAGCCCTGTGAGATGGAAGTCTCCATAGTAAATATGCTTTATATAATAACTGCAGTTGATATTGTATTGAGTTATTTAAGGTTTGCAGAATGTCTTCTATGCATCATCTCATTTGATCATAACAACAGCTCAGTAAGGGAATTCTTCAGCTTGTTGACCCTCTGTTACAACCCCTTGACTCAGAAAGGTTAAATGACTTCCCTAAAGTCCCACAGCTGCTTCTCTTGTGGATTTGGAAAGTCTGTGGCCCAAATCATTTCCTCTGTGGATGGCACAGTGTACACTGAAGTTCTCAAATACAGAAAGCTTACAAAATAAGAGAGATGCTATTCTCAATCAAGTATCCCCCCTTTTTTTTGCTTTTTGGAGGGGGGAAGGTAGGACAGTTGGGGTTAAATGACTTGCCCAAAATCACATAGCTAGTAAGTGTGTCAACTATCCGAGGCCGGATTTGAACTCAGGTCTTCCTGACTGCAGGGCCAATTCTCTGTTCACTGTGCCACCTAGCTACCCCAAGTATCCCATTTTTAAACCAGCATCATATAGTCATGTTAGTGAAACAATAGTTAGAGGGATGTTGCCCAGGCACATTTGGATTCTTTACTTTGGGATATGATGTTTTCCAAAGTATAATTTTAATTCTTCTCAGACAGTATTTTGTGGTGGTATCTATTGCCAGAAGATGAGGACATAGAATAGTAGAAGGAAGGAGAGAAAAAAAAGCTTTTATTAAGTACCTGCTATGTATGGGACACTTTGCTAAGTGCCTTTAAATATCATCTCATTTGACCTTCACAACAACTCTGGGGGTGGGTGCTACATTTTATCCCCATTTTATACTGAGGACACCGAGGCAGACAGAACAGAAATGACTTGGCCAGGGTCACACAGCTAGTAAGTGTCTGAGTTCGAATTAGAACTCAGGGCTTTCTGACTCCAGGCTCAGGACACCTCTAGCTGCCTCAGTAGAGGCCCTTCCAATGAGATCATCCAGCAAGGTCTGTCATTGCCAGGATTATGTGGAAAGGTTCTACAAAGTCTGGTTATGGCCCTTCAGCGTGCTGGCTGGCCTCCTATGAATAGCCTGGAGCTGGAGTCTGACTGGACAACTTCATGTGGACTTAGCCTAATGGCCTAAATGGGACCTTAGGGCCCAGGAGGGAGAGGCGGCCATCCCCAGAGACTCCCCAGGACCATCAGATTCGGGCATGAGCATGCACTAAACTGCCCTTGGGCCTTCCTGCTGGACAGGGCCAGCTGCTTGCTGAGCACCGCCCCCTGGTGGTTAAACATGTACCTCACAGAATAGTTGAGGGAAAAGCCTTTAAACCTTAAAGCAGTATAGAGATGGGAGCTATTTTTGATAAGGGGAGGGGTAGTTGAGAACTGATCCCGATTTTTGCCCATTTGAGGAAACTAGCTGGTCCTTCCATAATGTTTACAAATGTGTTCTAGAGCAAATGTACTTCTCCAAGAGATAAAGACTGTCACTCAACCAAGATGAGCTTACCCTGCAAAAGGGAGTTTAATTCTACAGGGGGCAAAAATGGACCTTTCCTAAAAATAGATGGTTTACAAGCATTTCTGCTGAGAAAACCAGAGTTGGGTATAGAATTTTTGAAATGCAAATTTCGAAGTGCCTTGACCACAGTTGGACAGCTTGTAAGTGTCTGAGGCTCTATTTGAATTTGGGTCTTCTTGACTTTATGCTGAGCTCTTAATGCTCTGTGCCACCTACGTGTCTCCTGTAGTAGAATTTTGGATAGGATCAGAGACCCATATTCTATCCTCCCTTCAAAAGAGTTGTTACCTTTGCTAAGTCACTTAACTTTCTGAGTCAGTTTTTCAATCTGCAAAATAGGCCTAATTCCTTTCCAGCTTTCAGATTTTATTCTGATTGGGTCAAGGACTAGAAAACATAGTCATAAAATGTAAGGTCAAGTACTACATATATTTTCTTGATTGTCGTTATTTGCTTTGTTATTTGTTAGATTAGTAATGCCTTATTATTAGGCAATGGATTCGTAGTGGTATTTGTTTTTTCTTTGTAAAACTCTAGAAGTGAAGGAGACAAGGATGAAGTCAGCTGGGGCAGAAGGAGACCTGTTGGGGCAGAAAAACTTAGGTGTTTTTCCTTGTCTATTATTCAGAGAACATCAAAGCTGGAAAGAGGTTAAGAGGCCATATGGCCCAACCCTTCCTCAAACAACTATCCCCTCTTCCTTGTACCTGATAAGTGTTCATCCATCTTGTGCTTCAAGACCTGAGTTGGATTAAAGGGGGAAGGAGCCCACTGCTTTGGAGGCATCCCATTGCATTTTGGGGCAGCTCTAATTGGTAGGAAGCTTGTTTTGATGTTAAAATTAATTTTCCTCTTTGCAGTTTCCATTCATTGCTCCCATTTCTACTCTCTGAAACCCAGCAAAATAAACTTATTTTTTTTGTTATTTAGCTTTAAAGATAAGTTTTTATTACTTGTTTTATATCGCCATAATTTTCCCTAGTATCGGTTCTCCTCCCCTTGCCTCTCCCCCTCCCAGAGAGCCATTCCTTATAATAAATGATTTTATTTAAAGACAAAAGAAAAACAAGAAAGAAGAGGAAAAAGTCAGTATTGCTCATCAATATGTTGACAAAGCCTGAATATAAGTGTGATGTATAATTACACGTGTGGCCCTCATCCCTGGTTGGGATATCTTCTCATATTTCTTCTTTTGAGCTGTGCTGGTTCTTTATAATTTTCAAATTCACTTTTGCTTGTTTTTTGTGTTTCTTTTTGTTTATATTGTTTTAGTCATTGTGTATATTATTTTCTTGGCTCTAAGTAGAACAATTTTAATTTCTTTCCTGTATGCCAGCCCTTCAAATAATTGAAAATAGCTGTCATGTCTCTTCTGTTTCCTTCCCCCCCTCTTCTTCTCCTGGCTAAACAGCCTCTGTTTCTTAAATTGATCCTCCTGTGGCATGACCTTGCAGCCCTTGACTCTCTCGGTTACTCTCCTTTGGACGCAGTCTAGTTTATCTCCTTTGGACGCTGTCTAGCCCTTCCTGCGATACAGCTCTTAACTGTTGTCTGAATAGCAGAACTAGTGCCTCCCTCATTATAGGCACTGTACCTCTCAATGCAGCCTAAGGACTTTTCTTTTGGTGGCCTGCTATATCATATTGTCAGTTTAGGCCACTAAACCCCCAGATCTTTTTCCATTTCTAATTCTGGTTTTAACACTAATTTCTACCTATACCTCTCTCATTTTGTGTTAGTCAAGTTTTTTTTTTATCCAAGTTTAAAATTTTACATTTTTCCACATTAAATTTCTTATTTTTCAATTTGGTCCAATATTTGAACCTGTTTAGATCTTTTTGGATCCTGCCTTTAATATTCAATGTGTTAGATCTTCCAGTTTTCTCTCTTCTATACATGTGATAAACTTGCCATTTATGCCTTTATATTGTAGTCATAGATAAAAAGACTAATGAGTGTAAGTGCCCAGCATGGATACATTGAGCATGCTCCTGAAGACCCTCTAACCTGACCCTGAGCTGTTTATTAACGACCAGCCTTTGTGTTCATTCCAGTCCAGCACTGAAATCACCCAACAGTCTTTTTTGTCCAGCCTGGCTCTCTGCATGTTTCCATAGGAATGTCCTGAGAACGTGTCACATACTTTACCAAAGTTTAGGTAAATGATATCTCCAACATTCCCCTGTCTACCAGTCTAGTGATGCTCAGAGAAGGCAGTGGGGTAAGCCTGCCAGGAGCTGTTCTTGCTCAACCCTTGCTGGGTCTTTGTGATCACTACTTCCTTTTCTCGATGTTTGCTAACTATCTCTTAAATGATTTGTTAGAATTTCTAGTCAAACCACTGGCCTATTGATAGATTCTGTTCTGTTCCTTTTTTCGAAAACTGGGACATTTGTCCTTCTCCAGTCTCCCATTCTCTATGATATTTCAGAGATGACTGTCTGTGGCTTAGCAGTCTCATATGCTTTCGGTATGATATGCAGTTCATCTGATCCTGGTGACTTGGATAACATCTTGTTAGTTTTTTCTAGTTTTTTAAATATTACATGACAATATTTAGAAATCCTCTTTGTAGTTTATTAATACTTTTTTTTCAGAGAGTAATTTTCTTTTTTATGGTTTAACTGAAAAAAGAGCTACATTTTTTTTTCAAAAAGAAATTTTCTTTTTTGTGGTTTAACTGTATATCACAAATTTTGGTTTGTTATATCATTGGTGTCATTATCGTTAGCAGTCATGTTTTTAGATTTATTTGTTGACCCACTCATTCCAAACATTATTACTATTTACTTATGTTCCTTTTGATTACTAGCTTTTATAGCATTATGGATTACCTGTCCTTATCTTTACCCCAGCCAGTTTTAGCTCAGCTTTCCTGTTCTTTAAACCATAATTCTAGAGCCCCTCTCTTCCGAACTCCCAAGGCCCACGCAGCTTCCTCTTCAGACTGTCCATTTTCCTTCTTGTTGCTGTTGTACCCTACGGGTCACACTTCCAGAGACTATGCCTAGGAGGATAGTTAATATTAATCTCTGACCTTGTTGAATCATCTTCACTTTCTTCCCTGCTGCCAGTGTGTATCCTTGAGATATCAGAAAGCGAGGAAGCTATCTAACATGTTGGGTAAACTCCTTGTGGCAAGTGTATGGGAGGACTTAGGCAAGAGTTGGATGAGTGACATTCTCTGTTGATGGAGGGCTTATCCGAAGACATGAGATCACACATCTTTTGGAGCACTTAAAAAAAATTTCTTGGGGCCTGAGCAAGTAATCAGTTTTTGTAAATTTACCATATGGTGCTGGGATGTGTTTATACTTTAATATTCCCATTTGGAAGGTGCCATAAATCTTTACAATTTAATTTTTTCTAGCAGTCTGCTAAGCTTGTTTTTTTTTCCTTTTTTTTTGGATTAGATATAGCCATCTCTGACTAAAGTCTCCTGCAGTTAGTGTGTGGCTACCTGTTTTTAAAAAGAGGTTTCATTTTTCTCCAGGCATTTAGATGCTCTGTTATTTGGTATATGCTGCAGAAGAAAATCTCTGTATTCCACATTTTAGCCAGGATTTGTCAGAGACAGTTTATTAAACTATTCCTGCTTGAAGAATGGTTAGAATTGAATTCTCCATGACCCAGACAATTCCCAGTTAGAATGCAATGGCTCTCATCTCTAGAGCTTTAAGATTTGCAGAGCCTTTTGTATACATTATCTTATTTGATCCTCACAACAATCCTGGGATGTAGGTGCTGGTATTATCCCCATTTTACAGATGAGGAAACTGGCACTGAGATTTACAATTAGTCTCAGGTAAGATTCTAACTTAGATTTTCCTGGCTCCAGGTTTTATAATAATCCTAAAATGAAAGACTGAATTTCCCAGCAATGTAAAGTAAGAGTACTTTGTTTAGGGTTTTTAATTAGCTAAACAAATAGTAATGTTAATTCCACTCTACCCTGGGAAAAAAAATGTCCCCGCTGAAACCAATTACTGCCTTTTAAGTATTTCCCTTTCAGTCTGGTCAAAGGCGAACAAAGAGATATTTCTCTTAAGTAAATTAAACAAAGACATATCCACTCTTCATCCTTTGCTTAGGTAACAGTAAACCCAAGACTAATTCTCTCTTAGTTTTAGGGAATCAAGCTCTTTCCTTGGAATTGATTATCTTCTGATTCAAGTGAGACCAAGGCCATTTTCATCATATTATTTCTTAATATCTCTAACACAGTTGAAGCCACAATATGTACTCTGTATTTTAAAAGAAGTTTCTTGTGTGCAACAAATGATTTGTTTGTGTTTTCTTATCCCTTTCATTCTTTGGTTTTATTGAGGCAACAAATGATTTGTTTGTGTTTTCTTATCCCTTTCATTCTTTGGTTTTATTGAGGAGTTTCAGTTCATTCACATTTACTGTCATAATGACCACATTGGTATTTTTACTCCATTTCATTCTTTTGTATTGATTTTTCCACTCTTCTTCCACTTGTACTTGGTCCTTGCAGTTAGTTTTACTTACACTGATTTGATTCCCAACTCCTCCCATAGATTCTCCCTTCTTTGCCTTATCCTAATTAAAGTTCCTTGAAGTTACTTTGTTATTCTTTCTTAATTATTTTGTCTTTCATCTCTTCCTGGTTCTTTTCTTCTTCTAGGCTATTCTGAAATTTAATTCCAGTTGCTGACTTTTATACTTATCTGGGGAAGGGGGAGGGGAGGGAGAGGGAATAAGCATTTATATAGCGTCTCAGGTGGCCTAACTAGGCCTGGAGTCAGGAAGACTCATCTTCTTGAGTTCTAGTCTGGCCTCAGACACATGCTAGCCATATGACCTTGGCCAAGTCACTTCACCCTGTTTGCCTCACTTTCCTCATCTGTAAAATGAGATGGAGAAGGAAATGGCAAACCACTCCAGTATCTTCATCAAGAAGACACCAAATGGGGTCACAAAGACTGGGACACGACTAAAATAACTTAACAAGTATGGAGAGGAAATACAGCATTGATTCAGTTGAACAGTTTCCTTGCTTCTTTGCTGATCAAGCCTGAGGGAGGAGCTAGGTTTATTTGCTCTAGCTTCTCAGCACCTAGTCAGCTGCCTTGCATATGGATGTTTGGTACGTTTTTGTTGAATTACTGTTCTTGAATAAAATTTAAATATGATAATCCTTCTATATATCATAATGTCTCACTGAATCCCCCTTGCACAAAGTGGTAAAAGTGAAAAAAGGAAATAGTTGTAAAAAACTTTAAATGAATTAAGAAATGACATCCATGTAATAGATTATTAAGATAAACTAGGACTTGGTGGGCATTTATTTGTAAACTTTTCAATTTGGTATTGGGGAGGATATCTACAGTCTCCTATAAATCCTCATTGATCTGGGTAAGGAAGTAAACCTGTAATTTCATTGATAAGGGAACTTTTGGGTGAGGCAATCCCTTCTACCAATGCATGTCAGCACTTTCAAGCAACTTGAGGTCTTCCAGAGTTGCCTAGACAGTGACTTAACTTCCCCAGGCTGATCCAGCCAGTGTATGTTAGAGACAGTACTTGAACGAATGAAAACACATTTATTGATTGTGATTAATATTTGCGGTTCTGAGGCAGCGGATTCCCCCCACTCTACCTTCGTGCTTCTTTTGAGTGTCACTGTCTCATTATGGGAGGACTTCCTATTTAGTTCATAAACAATATTCCACATTTGTGGAGTAGGAACCTCGTAGCTTCCTGGAGGCCAACCTTGTTCTTTATAATTTTATAGCATTTCTTTTCTTTTTTGGGAGTCAAGTGACTTGTCTCGGGTTACACAGATAGGAAGTGTCTGAGATGGATTTGAACTCATGTCCTTCTGCCTCCAGGGCCAGTGCTCTGTCCATTGTGCCATGTAGTTTCCCCTGCCCTGTTGCATTTATTTTCAATTGTTTTGTGATTGTTGTTCTTTCTATTTTATTTCTAGTTTTTTGCTAGTACAGAAAGTGCTGTTATAACTATTGGGTATAATCTATCCTCGTCACATTTCAAGGTCATTTTCCTGAAGCACAGTCCAACCATGTCACCTCCCCACCTCCCCACTCAATAAACTCCAGTGTCTCCCTGTTGCCTCCAGGATCAAATACAAAATCCTCTGTTGGTAATTCAGAGCCCTTCATAACTTGCCATTTCCACATTTTCTGTCTTATTCTTCCTCTCACCCATTCATTCTGTAATCCAGTGGCACTGACCTCTTCACTCTTCCTTTTAAAAGACATGCCATCTCCTGCCTGGCATTTTCATTGGCCGCCTCCCATACATAGACTATTCTGCCATCTTACTTCTGCCTTCTGGCTTCCCTGCAAGCCTTCTGATCCCACTAACAATCTCACCTTCTCCAGGGAGCCTTTCCTACTGTCTTACAGCTAGCACCTTCCCAATGTTGATTATCTCAGTTTTTGTCTGGATATTTCTTGTTGGTATTTGCATGTTTCCCACATCACATTGTAAGCTTGGTTAGCATAGCGCTTGGCATATAGTTGGCCCTTAATAGATCTTTATTGACTGAATGATGAGGTGACTCAGTGGAGAGAGTTCTGGGCCTGGCATGAAGAAGACCTGAGCTCAGATATAGCTTCAGATGGATGCATTGTAACTTTGTGACCCTGTCCAAGTCAGTTAACCTGTTTCTTTCAGTTTCCTCAATTGGAAAACGGGGACCATGCTATCATCTACCTTTGAGGGTTTTTGGGAGGATCAAAGGAGATCATATTTGCAATGTGTTAGCACGTGGCCTTACATACACTAGGTGCTTAATGAATGACTATTTCCTTTCTTCCTTGTGGGCTGACTTTTGTGGTTGGGACTTAGAGCCAATCAAGTGTCTTGAAGATTTCGATGCTTTTTCAGAAAACTGAGCTTGATGGGGCTTCTGGAAGCCAAATCCTCGTTCCCTCCTTTGTTCAGTGATTTTCTAGGTGTACTTACTGACCTCGAGCTTCTCCTTTTCTCCCTCCCTTTCTTCTTTTTTATTTACGAACTTAAACATCCACATGAAGATTTCACTATATACAAAACAAAGAGGATCTCTAGGAGCTAACGCTAATGATTTCTGTTGGCAAAGCACTTGACAAATATTGGCTCATTTGATCCTCCCCATGACCCCAGGAGGTAAGGAAACCAAGGCAGACAGGGGAAGTGACTTGGCCAGGGTGATACAGTGAGTAAAGTGACAGAAACTGGATTTGATTTCAGGTCTTCCTCACTTCAGGTCCAGTGTTCTATGACTGGGCCACCTATGTATGAAACTGTACTTCTGTTATATACAGTTTTCATTAAAGTCTGTATTAAATTTAATATGAAAGCATCAAATGTCCAGCTGATTTGTGTCCTTTCTGAACTTCCTTGTGCAGGCTTCTGTGTACTTTATTTTTTTTATTTTTATTTTTTTTTTAGCAATCGGGGTTAAGTAACTTGCTCAAGGTTACATGGCCAGGTGTTTCTGGGTGTGGTGCTGAGTGTCTGAGCCCGGATTCGATCCCAGGTCATCCCGACATTGGAGCCGCTGCTCTTACTCGCTGAGCCACCTGGCCGCCCCTCTTCTGTGTACTTGAAACAAATATTTCACTGACTCTCTTCTTCCTTTTCTTTTTATTCGTCAGTGTCTTCCCTTGTAATTAATAGGTGTAAGTGAAGTGAAACTTACCCACACGCTGGCCACGTCTGCAGAGCTGTCTCAGCCAGTGAGTCTTAGCCAAAACACTGGAAACATCCTTCCTTGTCCCTCTTGGGAAGCAGTGGGCTCTCAACAGAGAGAGTTTGTGGCCCAAGGCCAAGGGAGGAATGGAGGCAGTGTGCTCCCCTCCCCATACTGACTTGATTCCAGCACAGTCACTCCTTCACTCTTTCCCCTCCCTCCCCTGTGCAAGCTCCCTGTCTCTCCCCTTCTGAGCTTGGTGTTTGTCGCTCAGGGCAGTTTTCATCATCTCTTACCCTGGTGAGATCAGCTTGTGGCTTCCTCAGGTCTTTTTTCAGAAAGTAGGCTCTGCACTGAGGATTGGTGTCCCAGCGAGCAATGAGCAATTCCCTCCTCCCCATTTTAATTTGGGACAGAATGAGTTGCTTAGGGTGAGCAGATGTGTAGGGGATTGTGATCTGCATTTTACTATACTAACTTTCCCCCAAACTTGATCGCTTTTTTGAACTTTGCTATTTTTGTTGAAGGTCCCAGCATCCTTTGAAGTCTCCCAAGGTTGCAAGCTCTGTGCTCTCCTTAACTCTTGGCTCTCTCTCCCCCCTTGTCAGTTGCCAGA
This sequence comes from Petaurus breviceps papuanus, assembly GCF_028583685.1. NCBI lineage: Eukaryota > Metazoa > Chordata > Mammalia > Diprotodontia > Petauridae > Petaurus > Petaurus breviceps. The sequence continues at coordinate 8,459,986 of NW_027187307.1, read as the reverse complement.
GCTTGCCACTTTTACATCTATGACATCTTTCCTATGTGATGCTTCTCACCAATAACACAGATACCAGATGAGTTCAGGATCTCATCACCTCTTCCATAGCATTGCAGTAGCCTCTTGGTCTCCCTGCCTCAAGTATGGCTCTGCTCCAATTCACACTCAGACAGCGACAGCTTCCAAGCTTTGTTCTTAAGTGGAACTCTGATCGTGCCACTGCCCTGTTTAGTAAACACTAGTGGTTCCTTATTGACTCAAGGATCAAATGTTATTTTCTTTATATCTCACCCTTAAATATATGTATGTGTTTACTCACATTATTACTCACATACACATAGGTATTTTTATAAGTTTTATGTAAGTTTTTGATACACATGCTTATCAGGGGGAATAAGACTTTATTAAGCACTGTACTAAGCACTTTACAATTTTTATCTCATTATATGCTCACAGTAACCCTGAGAGGTAGGTTCTGTTATTGTCCCCATTTTAAACTTGGGGAAACTGAGGCAGACAGATTGAGTGACTTGCACAGGATCTACTACCGTGTTTCCCCGATAATAAGACCTATCTCAAAAATAAGCCCTCCCCTTACTGTGTAAGATTCCTCTAAAATAAGCCCTCCCCCGAAAATAAGCCCTATTGAGATTGCTACTGTAGTGAAGGTGATCCCCTGCGCTACACGCTATATTACGGTACCCTCTGTATGCACCATCTCCCCCCTCCCCATGAAACGCACGCCACGCTCCGAGCTGCATCCAATCAGAACTGCAGCAGTGAGCGCATCATGCTGTTCTTCCCCAGTGATTTGCTTATTGAATAAAGGTACATTTTTTTGTTCACATTTACCTGTTTATTAAAATTGCTGTCAATGTTCATTAAAATAAGCCCTCCCCTGAAAATAAGCCCTCTGGTGTTTTTCTGTACAAAAAAATAATAAGACAGTGTCTTATTATCGGGTAAACAGGGTAGCTAGTAAGGGTCTGAAGCTGGATTTGAACTCAGGTCTTCCTGACTCCAGGTCCAGCACTTAGTCCACTGTGGCATGTAGCTGCCTTCTAATTAATAGTACTGTTATAAATAAATAAATGTGCACATATTGGGTGTGGGCTTATAGTTTTTACTGATGGAATGCATCATCAAAAAGGTTTAGGCATTGCTGTTTTGGTCATGGTTGGTCACTGACTTTAGAGTTCTGAAGTTTTTCAAAGTTGTTTTCTTTTGTATTTGTATATTATATAAATGGTTTTCTTGGTTTTTCTTCCTTTCCTTAGTAGCATTTCACACATGTATTTCCAGGTTTCTATAAATGCGTCACATATATATCTGGACTGGCCTTTTTCTGTATCCTTACACTGATGACTTAGTCTATCCTCCTTCTGGATTGTGTCTTTTTCCTGCCTCCCAACACCTAGAAATCCCCCTTTGCTGAGTTGGGATATGGTCCTGGGAAGACCAGTCCTTACTTAGAGAAGATACCCACTGCTCTTCCCCCCCGTTTTTTTTATTCTCTCCCACAGTTCCCAATATGGTTAAAGTGAAAGATAAAAAGAACCACTCTCCCCTGTGGTCTCTAATGGTTTCTGCTGCTTTCTTATGATCCCCCTAATTACCTTGGTTATCAACTTCCTATTAACAGCATCTCTCATATATGACCCTCCTCACTGCTCACACAGACACCAAATGAGTTCAGAAGAAAAATAAGTATCGTTTCTTTCTTTTTTACCCAGTCTGGCTGCCTGGTTTTTTTTTTAATTTTGTATCCTTAACTTTCCTTGCCAGTCTCAGCTCATTCTGAGCTTCAGCATTTGTGAAACTACTCTAATCAGGCCTGCCTTGGTTTTCTTTTGCTTTCATCTTCTGTCAATGTACTGTTAAAACCAAAGTTTGTTGTTGAGTTCTCTGTGTACCCATGTTGGTTTCATTTGACAGCTTCCCCTTTTTCTTCCTTATCCGAATTATATCTTGTGGTATTTGCAGAATTTCATTCTTGAGAACTTACTATTTTTTCTTTGCAGAGTTTTAGGCCATAGGGAATACCTCCTATCCTTTCTTGGAATCCTTTCATATCTGGTCTCCTGAAGTCTGAAGTGCATGTAAAACTGGGCCCAGCTTCCTTCTTGTTCTTTCTAAATTCCCTGATGGAATGGTTACTCCTTTTCCCCCAAACCCTGGAAATTTCAATTCTTTTACTCCCTTGGCCACCAGCTTTTCATTGTTGAGATTTTGATTTAGAATGGTGGTTCTTGTTGGTTTCAGAACCTTCTGAGAGATGAAATTATGCTTGACACATGTTGACAAATGATTAGTTGGTATGCCTTTGGCAAAAAAGAGGGAGAGCTCCAGCCAGTGTCCATGTGATTAAAATTCACACTCACTACTGTCTCATGCCTTGGCGCTAGGCTTTGGAAAGTTTCCTGAACTCTTAGCTATTTTCTCTTTTTGTTCAGGTGCTTATTAGTATGTCTCAGTGACAAGATGGCTTCCATTTTTGCGTCTTATCTTTTTCAGTATACTTTTTTTTTCTTTTCAAGGCAATCAGGGTTAAGTGACTTGCCCAGGGCCATACAGCTAGTAAATTTCAATTGTTTGAGGCCAGATTTGAACTCAAGTCCTCCTGACTCCAAGGCCAGTGCTCTATCTACTATGCCACCTACCTGCCCGTGCAGGGTTACAGAGCTAGTTGGGGTCACAGGTCACATTTGAACTCAATTCCTCTTGGATATTCAGCAACCAGAGGAGAGAAGCATGATGGAAAGTATATGGGAGGGGTTAGCTTCTGTTTGTCTCAGTTTCCGAAACTAAAACGGAAGTAGTGATAGTCCCTAACCGTTGCTATGAGGATCAAATGAGATTATATTTCTAAAGCATTTAGCACAGTGTCCATCATATGGTAGGTGTTTAATACATGCTTATTCCCTTGCATTTCCCCTTACTCCTTGTGGAGGAGAGGGTGGTCATCCTCTCAGATGTAGCAGATTGGTCAAGAAGAACTAGGACTGAAAAAAGGTCATCAGCTCCAACAGTTAAGAGATGATCAGTCACTTTGAAACAAGCTGTTTTAGTTTAGTGATGAGGTGGGAAAGTAAGTTCTAAAAGATTGAGAAGTGAGAGGGAAGGAAGTGGAGACAAGGAGGGTCAACAACTTTTTCTGGATATGTGACAAAGAGAGGAGAGCCATAAGATGAAAGCTAGAGGGGTTAGTGATGTGTAGGGTGAAGGGTTTTTAAGGATGGGAGACAATTAGGGCTTATTGGAAGACAGTAGGGGAGAGAATCGGGCATATTTAAAGGTTGTGTGTGTGTGTGTGTGGGGGGGTAGAATTGGACATGTTTAAAGGGAGTAAGGGGCCCAAGTTCCTTACCATAAGTAATGGAGTTGGATTGAATGACCTTCAGGACCCTTCCAGTTTTCAACCTGATTCCGTGAACCTTTGGGAATTATCTTGTTTTGACTGTTGACCAATTATTTCAGGTTCATGTGATAAGAGTCAGAGTGAACAGAATAAATTGTAGTAGCTTTAAATCTCTAACTCTAGTCTGAGTCAGAACTGTGCCAACCTATATTTAGGCCTATATATACAATATTAGATTAGCTTTGTCATCAAATGATGGATTCTAATTGAGGAAGTTATGGGTTAACTTTGCAGATTATTTAGTAGATACTAAGGAGAAGGTGTTTGAGGGTTGTAGAGACTAGCAATGGAACATAATCTCCTTGAGGGCAGAGGTTGGTTCACTTCTTCCTCCCTATCATGTATCCCTAGGGGCCTGAGCCCTTCATCAGGCATTTCCAGAAGCAGAGTCACTAGGCCTCCACAAGGAATGTTAGCAAGCAAAGAATGTTTCACATGCTCTAAAGAGGATTGGGCCATCATTGGCCAACTCTCTGTTACACATGACTTTGGTTAAAAAAAAATCTTTACAAATTATTTACTGGTCAGGACCTGGCCTAATATACTTGATATGTATTATATAACATATAATGTCTTCACTTTTCATTTTATTTGCATGTTCTTGCAAGAAAAAGACACAGTAGGTTTCATTGCATATCAAACAGGCAGTTTCCTTATTTTACCCTTCATTATTACCCTTCTTTTTAAATTTCCTACCCCCAGAGGGGGAAAATTGTCACCCCATATGAAATATATATGCTTAGATAAAAAGTCAGATTCATACCTTCCATTACTAAAAAGTTTTATTTGATATCTTGAGGAAAGGAAATGCCAAGAACCACCCACCTTCTCCTGTTACTTTCTGGGTCTGTTTTGCACAAGCATAGGCTGCCATGGAAGTTTTACTGCACCATCTGCTTTTAGTTAGTTAGCAGGCAGAAGGGCTGGGGTAAATTGGTATTAGATAAAGGAATCTAGCGCCACATTATAGGTTCAAGTACCAAATAGTATGTTCATGGAAAATGTTATTTAAATCCGAATCCTTTCACACACACCGCACTGGCAAAGAACCAACAAAAAGACTGGAGAAGAAAAGTAGACTTGATAGAGAGAGCTTATATTCTACTGGGTTGTTGTGAGAATGAAGTGAGGTGACTTATGGGAAATACTTTGCATGCTTAAAGTACTATATAAATCTGCCAGCTTCTGCTGCTACTGTGGGAGGGGCATGATGCTGCACGAGCACGGCTAAGTATAATCCAAGATAGTGAGTAAGTGATGGGAGCAAAGGAAGGGAGAGGATTAAGAGCTCTGAGACCAGTGATTGAGGTAGGGAGGGGAAGCCAATAAGGGTAGCCTTTGCCCAGGAGGAAGTACCTGACTGGGATGAGCCTTAAAAGACATTGCATTCCATACATGAGAGTTGAACTGTGAAAAAGCATGGAGGCAGGGGACATGGCTGCTAGTCATTGGAATTCAGTAGAATGTAGACTCCGTATCAGGGGGCAGAATATGAAATGAGGCTAGAGAGTAGAATGGAGCCAGCTTCTGGAAAGCTTGAAATGCCAGGCTAATGAGTTTAGCTTCTCTCGGCTGGAGGGCTCTACTTCAGATTTTTGAGTTGGAGGAGTGACCTGCTAAGGCTCATGCTTTAGGGAAGTTCTTTTGGAAACATTGGGAAGGATGGATTGGCAAGAAGAGAGACTGGAAGTCGTGAGGTCATTCTAGGGATTACTGCATATGTCTACCTTATCTGTTCAGGAGCTGAACCAGGCTGAGCAAGGCTGGTTATAATGTGAATAGAGAAAACAGGGTGAGTGATAACTGATATGATGGACATAGAATTGACAGGATTTTGCCACTGCTTGGAATATGGCCTTTTATTATGCCTAGAATCCCAGGGAGGGTATAGTGGGCATTCAGTAATGGAAGATAATAGACATCTAAAGCAGCCATATTAGTGTAGATATGATCACACAAATAGGCTGGAATGATAGGCCAATTGCATTTTTTAGTCCAAATTTTCTTTTCTATTTCCTGTTAATTCACACAAGTTTATAGTCACCTCCCTCCCCCCTGTTCCCCCACCCCCCAAAAAGAAAAAAAAAACATTCTATCTCCTTTCTGGTGTGGTCTGTGAGTTCTTTCTGTCTTTCAGCACCTACTGATTGTCTGATGGACAATTTCTACCTTCCTTTCTGAACCTCTTAAGTCCATCGCTTTGTAACACCCTATAGCATAAGGGGCATATCAGCTGTGGGTAGCCCCTCAGTCTGTGCTTTCAATGTGTCATTATTTCCTACTCAATTTCTTTGTTCTGTTTTTTAAAAATGTAGCTCTTGGGCTTCGATTGAAATGCTTTTATTGCATTGGCACCCCTTGGTAACACAGTTTGAGGTAGAGAAACCTCTGGGGCATTTTTTACCTTTTCTGAAGTGGCAGACTAATTATAAACACCCAGAGAAGACGTATTTGTGCCACCAGTGCCTGGGAACTTAGGAAATACTTTTTAAAAATTGTTCAGTTCAACACATCTTTATTAAGTAACTCCTCTGCATTAGCAGGTGAAAATACAAAGACAAAATCAAAACCAGTCTGTTCCCTTAAGGAGCTTGCATTCTCCTGGGTCGTAAAACATTTACAACTAATAGATATGATGTAGTTTTTGGAGGACACAGTTCTGTCAACTAGGAGAATCAAGGCAAAAACAAACAAGCATTTTTAAAGCACCCACCATGTACCAATTACTACACTAATTACTTTACTGTTACTATCTCATTTGATGCCTATAGCAAGCCTGAGAGGTAGGTGTTCCATTTTACAGTCAAAGAAACTGTAGCAATTTGAAATCAATTGACTTGACTAGAGTATTAAGTGACAGCTGGTAAGTAAGTATTTGATAAGGCAGCTAGGTGGTGAAGTGGATAGAGTGTTGGACTGGAGTCAGGAAGCCCTGAGTTCAAATGTGGCCTCACTTAGCCCAAGTTATCTCAGTTTCCTCATCTGTAAAATGAGCTGGAGAAGGAAATGCCAAGAAAACCTCAGATGGGCTCAGCAGGATACGACTGAACAACAACACACATTACTTCTATTCACAAAGATTTTGACCACTTATTGGGAAAAGAATTTCTAATTCTGAAAAATCAGGCCATTGTTAATTGTTGTAACATGATATCCTGGCCTGGTTGAAGTATATAGCTAGAAATACTCTAAAGTCTAAAATTCTTTGTCAGAATTCCCCAGGAAATTGATGTGTTTATAATATAAACACAAAGGCTCCTATTAGTTCTGATCCATTGTGACATACTTTAATTTGTTGCCTTTAAATCTGTGAAATTCAACATGTGCTATATATAGACTACTCTGCTTACACACAATGTGTAGTAGGCAATTCATAGGCTTACACCCCCAAACCAAGCATTCTGCTGTCTCTGTCCCCAAGTGTAAAGTGAAAAAAAAGACAGAGACAGAGACTATTCTAAAGGTCAGTTGGCTTTTAGCATACATACAAGGCTGTCACAATGAATAGATTCAGAAAAATTGGAGTCTCCAAAATATTCAGTAGGAAGTTGATAGATTTTTGATTGGTCCTGCACAGCTCAAGATTTTGACATTTTTGTCTTCATCTCTTCATTGATAAATTAGTGAATCGTAAGTTACTTTTGAATAAAGTCCAGTAATTGAGGTATTTTTTAACTTGTCTTTTAAAACTTTGCACTTCTGTGATCCAAATAAATGGGAATTATTTTAGGATTCACTTATGGTTAAGTAGAGCTGTGTTATTGATGTAAGAAAGGTAATTGGCGCTGTTGGGTCAGAACCCAAGGAGTATGCTTCCAGGGGGCAGGTGATCTCTGGCCTAGGGTACTCCAAGTATTCCGTAACTTATGCTCATTCTTGAACCTTGTGCTTACTGCTGACAGTCACTAATGAAAAAGTTGGGACCTAGAGCTTTGCAGAACTTTCCCTTTTGTAAAGCAGTGTTATGTTCTTTTTTTTTTCTCGAAATCAGGACTGGCCAGGAAAATCCTTTATATGTGGTAGCCACACTTGTACAGATGAATGTTGCCTGTTAGTTATGATTTATTTAAGATCAGATCTTCCTAGACCTGAAAGGCTTAGAAGCCCAGGACAGGAGCTGAGGTTCTCAATTTCCTGAGAAACTCACTGGAGGATCCCAATCTGCTCACTGATGCTATGCTCCCGAGTTTGTGGACTTCAATACCATGCTTCATTCTCACTTGAGAATGTCCGTCAGCCTCTTTGGTCTGCTCACGCTGGAATGGGCCCCTGCTATGCTAGCTCCCTGCTCTCATAACTGACATGTTCTTGGGGTCTCCACTTTGTGGAGGAGCCTGGGCTGCCTGGCCTCCATTTCCCTTTCAGCTGTCCCTCTGAGGCGAGTCCTGACACTCAGTACCTTTCCCCTTTCTCCCTCCCTCTTGTTTTTGTGTATTGTCTTCCCCTGTTAGATTGTAATCTCCTTGAGAATAAGGTATATCTCTCTTTTTACTTGTACTTTTATTCCCAGAACTTTAGTACAGTGCCTGGCACATTAGAAGCACTTCATAAATGTTTGGTGTCTTGCTGCCATTTTAGTTGTTAAAATTATTTCTAAATTTTACATACAGTTATTTAGCTAGCTAATTGGTATACTAGATCAAGTGCTTACCTTGGAGATTGGAAGACCTGAGTTTGAAACATGCCTCAGACAATTTTTTTTGTTGGTTTTTTGTTTTGTTTTGCTTTTTTGAGGAGGGAGGGCAGGGCAATTGGGATTAACTGACTTGCCCAAGGTCACATGCCTAGTAAGTGTTAAGTGTCTGAAGCTGGATTTGAACTCAGGTCCTCCTGACTCCGGGGCTGGTGCTCTATTCACTGAGCCACCTAGCCGCCCCCCTCAGACACTTTCTAGCCATGTGACCCTAGGCAAATCACTTAATGTCCCTCAAACCTCAGTCTCTTCATATTTAACGTGGGAATAGTAATGGCACCTGCTTCCCAGGGTTGTTGTGAGGATCAAATGAAATCATATGTGCAAAACACCTTCCAAATTGAAAAGATGTTTGAATTGTCATCGAACCATCATCATCATCATCATCCCCATCATTGTCACTATCACCATCACCATCCAGTGGTTCCTTGGGTTCAGATCTGCCTCTTCCTCTTGTAGCTTCATTTTGGTCATGGCACATTGCCACAGGTAGTGTTTTTTCAGCTGTCTCCTTGAGGTACAGCAAATGCAGATTATACCTAAATGGAAAAATTTTAGTTTTCATTCTCAGTTTCTTGAGCATTGTATAGGTCAATTACCTTTACCTGTATTTTGCTGAAGGTGAATGTTTTTTTTGTGGGCAATCAATATGAAACTATATAAAAAGATCGTTGTATTATGTAGGTAATACGACTGGGAAAATTTCCAACTTTATTGAATTATAAAATGATTCTAATGTCATTTAGAATGACAAACCTTCACTTTGTCGAGGGTGCCAGTAATAGAGCTAATCATCTCTTGCTGTACAAGATCTCACTTGTGCAAATGCATTTGTGATCTCATTGATCTGTATATTCCTTTTAACAATGCAGGTGCCATCCCACCCATACATTTCTGTGCGCCTGCCTCTTCCACTTCCTGTAAATTTGCTGTGGGAAGGTGGCTCACTGTGCTGGAGGCTTGCCTCATTTTATCCTGAGATGTCAAGGATACCAGTGGAGCACCAAGTGGAAATTCTGCTTAAGTTGCTGAATCTTGTGAATCTTGATTTACTTGCAATGAAAGGAACCAGAAGGAAGGAAACTGTGGTTAAATGGAGGGATGGCTCCCAGCTAATCCTTGGAGAGGCAAGGAAAGGAGTTGGTGTTATCATATGCTGAATGGCAACAAGAAATGTTATTTCAAGGGATAGTAAATTATTATATACTTTGATGTTCACTGATGTCACTGGAAAAAGGGACTAGGTAAAGATGGGAAGAATCAAGCAGAATGTGTGGTTCAAGAAGGAAAAGAACTAGTAGTCGATAGATAACATGAACACTAGGTAACATCACAAAAAATGAACTTGATAACATTATAATAGACAATGGATGTGGGAGTCATTCCTGAATTAGCTGTCTGTGTATAGTCTGACCACTGGTTTGTCAGAGCAAAGATAAGAGTTAGTAAAAAAGCTAGAAGAAAGATTAATGTGGAAAAAAATGGCACACACTTAGAATGTCTCAGTCCTAAATGAAACAGGTAATTGATAATGAAAACTAGGTAACAGACAAGAGAGATGACATTGACACAGTTTATAATTTAAACAGAAGAGTAACCGATATTAATCAATTCCAATAGCAGGAAGAACAAAAAGAACCCTAAAAGTTACTTAGTTAGCAAGTACTTTTCCTACTTTGCCAAAAGAGGAAAAGCAGCTGGATAATTTTAAGTGTATTTGGAAGTGATTTGAACTGAAAGTGACTTGACTATTATGATGTTGGATGAACTCACAAGTTATCTGGAGAGGTGGAAGATACCAAAGGCATGGAAAAAATCCTGGGTCTTATTAATACTGAAAAAAGCAATCAGGAGACTATTAATATTTACCTACCTATATGCTCACTCTCCTATCTGTACAAAATATTGGAGCATCATCTAGACATGATCTATATCTTCACTGAGGGCATTAGTAGTGAACAAGTGGACTTTTGTAAGCAATACTCTATGATGGAGCATATCTTTTATGTTTCACAATTGACTTGTAGCAAACGCAAACACCTATGCTTAGGTTTTTTTTTGTGGATTTTAAAAAACGTCTTTGATTTCATAGAGCACAACATTAAATTGAAGACTCTCTTCCAATAAAGTGCCTCTCATCCATAGAGCAGAATCATTCAAGATTTCTCAAAAGGTAAACACAAATAACCCTAGTCACTGGCCCTCTGTTGATAAACATCAGGCAATGCAAAAAAAACGGGGAGATGTATGCTTGTCAAAGGTATTTGTCACTGTAATAGAGGACATGGAGTTACATATGGAAAATCACTATGAATTTCTAATGAAACTTTAATCAAAATGTGAGTATGGGCCTTTCCTCAGGTTATAAAATCTTGACATGTGAATACCCCTGCATATGAATGCTAGACTGAATGACTGGACTATGTCCCTTGATCCTAGAGAATTGGGAGCTGCATTCCCTTCTCCCTATAGACATTGACTAGAGATGGCCAGAGCTGTTGCCAAGGGAAGTCTTTCCTGACTTGCCATATTGCTTTCTCACTGGGTATCTATTGGGAGTTGTCATAGCTATGACGGATGTGTATGTATATATCTGTATTCCTGACATTACCACATTTCTGTCTTGAGGGGAAGCTGTGGCAGCACACAAGTATTCTCTGAGCTACCCTAAATTCCCTTTGCACTGAATTCCGTGGAAGGAATTTTCCCTAAGAAAGCACTAATTCAACATATATTCATTGAATACCATTGTGTGAGGTACTGTGCCAGGTATTATGGGAGATATAAAAATGAATGACAAACTCCCAACCCTCAGTGAACTTATAGAGACAAAGGGAACTGTAGAGGAAAAAGAGATCAGACTGTATCACTTCTATGAGAGATACATCTGAAGTCCTATAGGAAATTAGAGAAGGTAGAGATTAATGTTGTAAAAGTAGGTTATTATTTTCACATTGAAAGTATTTTTTATGGGCTTAAATAGCTTTTGAGAGGCTAGCCTGAGAAAGCTAACCAGTAAGGTAACAGACTAGGAAGGGATTTCAACCTTTCTTCTGATCATGAATCCTGTTGATGACATTCCTAATAAGTAGTCATCAAACCTCTGCTCTCAGATGACCAGTGAAACACTTTTCTATTCCATTTTTGGACAGCTCACTAATCTAGTTGCTTCCAGTGTTCCAGGTGTAGGGCATGATGACTGCCCTTTGCCATTCTGGTCACCTTAGCTTAAAAAGGCCAAGTTGGGGCTGTTGTCTGTCATCCTGACCCATGTCTTGCCACTGGACTCCTAATGACTGGAGGAGAGAGTGAGGCTGATGGCTTTGCACAGCTCTGCCTCACTTAAATCCAGTTCACTTCCAAGTCAAGACAGCATTCCCACGATATCATTGGTCTTCTTTTAGAGTGAAGGATGAACAACAGTAACAACAGTCTCCTCTGATATGTACCAGTTTGTCAGTGACCTTCCAAATGTGGAATTTAGAACTTGATAGAATATTCCAGATGATGTCTTACAGCTCAGGATGTGGGAAACACATTCAGAATGAAAAATAACACAAATGCAAACTTATGGAGGACTGCAGCTCATTTAGATGCTGGAGAATCTGTAGACCAGGAGTTCTTAACTATTTTTTACATTGACCCCTTTGACATCCTAGTGAAGCCTATAACCCCCTTTTCAAAATTTTAAATGCATAAAATAAAATACATAGGAGCACCAAGGAAATCAGATATATTGAAATACAGTTATTGAAAATATGTGTATAAAACTTTTATGTTTATGCGTGTGTGTTTGTATAAAACATTCATGGATCCTAGGTTAAGAATACCTGCTGTAGAGGTTTCATTTTAAAATATTGGAAACCTATAGAATTGGCTTCCCTTTTAGAAAACATGAACTTCTAAAGCTTACGAAAATTTGAGAGATTATTTCTTCAAAAAAGATTTCAGTGTAGGTATCCTTTAGTACGCAGTTCTAGGGCTTTTAAAACATAATTTGATTTACTAAATAATGATTTGTACATGAAGAACACTTCTATTAAAGTAGGGTAGAGTATTAGAAATATTTCTTTTCATTATAAGCCATTTTCAGCATTCCATGATAACAGTTGGGGAGTTGTTTGAAGTGCTGGGCACACACACTATAGAAAAATTTGAGAATAATTTAGAGGAGCTTTGTTCCTATACCATGCATGGAGACGTGGAAGCCGTAGTAAAAGATTGAACGACTTGCCCATGGTCACATAATAAGTATCCGAGGCAGGATTTGACCTCCTATCTCCTGGCTCCCAACCCACTAGTTTTTTTTCTCTCATGCCAAAATGCTTCTCTATACACAAGTTCTCAGAACATGAACAACAAAGAAAACTAGGGAACCTTGTGTTAGAAGGAGAATTCAGCTTCATAGGTATCGTTGTGACTTTGTAGGTTAGTCCCCAGGAGGTGGACTCATCATAGTTACAGTAAATCAGTCATCAATAAAGCAGTAGATATTTTTAAGCACCTAATATGTGTGCTAGGCCCTGCACAAAGCATTGGGGGTACAATAAGAGGCAAAAAACAGTTCCTCAAGGAGCTTACAGTCTAATGGGGAAGGCAACATGTAAGCAAATATGTACAAGGCAAGCAATATACAGGATAAATAGGAAGCAATTACCAGAGGGAAGGCACTAGAATTAAGAAGGGTTGGGGAAGGTTTCAAGTAAAAGAAGAGATTTTATTTGGGACTTTAAGCAAGTGAGGTCAGTGGTCAGAATGGAGCTGGATCACACCAGGGAAAGCATTAATGGAGGATTGTAGCAGAATGAAGTAAAAAGCAGAATCCAACAGTGTGTTGTTTAGAAAAAAAATACACTTGAAGCAAAGATCCCATAGAGTTAAAATGAGGGACTAGAACAGAAGTATTTTATGCCTCATGTAAATTCCATAAAGGAGAGAGGTAGCAATCATGATCTCAGGCAAGGCGACAGTAAAAATAGACATGACTGAAAGAAATAAAGCAGGGAAACCACATTATGGTCAAAGGCACCCATAGATAATGAATTAATATCAATATTTAATATAGACTTACTAAATGGCATTGTATTTAACTACATAAGGGAAAAGTTAATTGAAATATAGGGAGAAATAGACAGTAAAACTATAATAAGTGGAGAATTCCCATGTGTCCCTTTCTGGTCCAGAGAAATCTAAGAAAATGATAAATAAGATAAAAATAAAGTTAAGAATCTGAACTTATTTTTCCTGGTGATTATTAAATTATACTTGAAAAGAGTATGTAGAAATGTTCAAGTTATCCTTTACTGACCACAATACAGTAAAAAAAATGAACTTTGAAGAAAGGTTTAAGTTTTAAATGGAAAATAATTTATTCCTAAGGAATTGAGAAGTCAAAGAATATATCATAGAAACAGTAAATAGTTTCATAAAAGAAAATGGTAAGAATTAGACAACATGTCTAAACTTTGGAGATGTAGCTAATGCCATTTTTAGGGGAAACTTTTTTCTTTAAACACTTCCATCAACCAAAAAGAAAAAAAAATTGCACATGTAAATTAAAACTAGTAAAGAAACAAAACAAAAGCTAAATACAAGAGATCCTGAAAATAAAGGGGATGGTTAGCTAATAAACATTTATTAAATACCTACTCTGTGCCAGGCACTGTGCCAAGGCCTGGGGATATGGAACAATGTAAAAGACAGTGCCTTCTCTCCATAAGTTTATAATTTCAGTGGAGGTGGCACAACATGCCAGTAACTGTATACCAACATGCTATACATAGGAACAATTGCAAATAAGAGGGGTAAGGAAAGTCTTCTTGCAGGATGGTAGGGTTTTAGCTGGGAATTTAAGGGAGTTGGGGAAAGCAGGAGGCAGAGATGAGGCAGGAGAGCATTCCATTCATGTTTTGGGGACACCCAGGCAAAATACCTAGATTGGAGAGAGGAACGGCAAGGAAAGCAGTGTCTCTGGATGGAAGAGTACATAGTAGGGATGTGAGGGAGGAGGAAGGAGTAAGAAGAGTGGAAACACGTGCTGGTGGGATGATGGGATGGTGGTCAGGTTATAAAGGTCTTTGAATGCCAAACAGGATTTCATATTTGAGCCTATAGGTGATAGGAAACTGCTGGATTTCTTGAGTAGGAGGGTGAAATGGTCTGATTTTGAATTTAAGAATTTTTTGCCAGCTGAGTGGACGCTAGTGAAGTAGTCCTGGCATGAGATAATAAGTGCCTTTACCATGTTGGTGACACTGGAAGAGGATAGAATTGAAAACAAAAAATGCTTCAATATTGATAAAAGTCAGATCTGGGGTTTTTTTTGGAGGGGGAGGATGGGGAACTATCAAAAAAGATGAGGTACTTTGAATGAAAAGAAAACAGCATTGCCAACATTAAAAAAATGAAAAAGAATTCATAACAAATGAAAAGGAAACAAAATTATCTGAGACTTTTGCAAGTTAAATATAACCAAAACTAATAAATTAAATGAAGGAATATTTACAAATATATAGAATTACCCAGATAAGCAGAATAAGAACTTAAGAACTTAACCTAGTCTCAGAAAAATAAATTGAATAAACCACAAAGGAATTGTAAAAGAAAAAAAAACAAGGCTAGACTTACAAGTGATTTCTATCCAATTCATAGAACAATTCATTCTAGTATTACATAAACTGTTTACAGAAATGGAGAAGGAAGGGGTCTGAATGCGACACACATAAAGTCTTTATATCTAAACCAGGAAAAGATAAAGCAGAGAAAGTTTTTTTTTTGGCTGCCACATCATGCCATTGACTTATATTGAGCTTACTATTCACTTAAGCCCCCAAATCTTTTTCAGAACAACTCCCATTTAACCACACCTCCACCATCTTGGACTTGTGAGGTTGATTTTTTGGTATTCAGAGTGAAATATTCTACATTTATTTCATTTGAATTTCATTTTATTAGATTTAGCCCAGTGCTATAGCCTGGAAAGAACTTTTTGGACCCTCCCTCTGTCATCCAGTGTTATTAGTTATCTCTCTCAGCTTTATGTCATTGGCAAATTTGGTAAACTGGTTATCTAAACTTTTTCCAAGTCATTGATAAAAAGCTTAATAATGCAGGTCTTTGTCCTCAAGGGGTAGCCTGGGATTCTTCATCGGAAATGACCTGCCATGTTGATATTAAATCATTAACAATACTTTTTGAGTCCAGCTATCCAAACAATTCTGACTGTATGTAATTGTTTTGTTGTTTTATCCATGTGTTTCCTTTTCCTCTACAAGAATAGTTTGAGATACTATTGAGATTAAGATTCATGGGTGTTATGAGAATCAAATGAAATAATATATGTAAAGTATTTTGTAAACTTTACATCACTATGTGGATGTTGGTTATTATCAAAAGTTTGGCCAAAATCTAAGTAAACTGTATCTGTAGTGTACTCTCTTATCTACTAGTTTAAGTAATCCTGTCAAAAGAAGAAATAAGGTTAGTCTGACATGACCCGTTCTTGATGAAGCTGCGCTATTTCTCTAATTATTGCTTCCCTAAGTATTTCCCAGACATCTCTTTGATGAGCCATTCTAGAATTTTACTAGAGATCAAATTAAGTCCATCAACCTGAAGTGAGTCTTCTCTTTCCCTTTTTGAAAATTAAGACATTTGCCTATTGTCAATCTGGTGGTCCTTCTATTTTCCACAGTCTTTCAGTGTCATTGTTGGTAGCTTCACTTTTTTTTACTACCTGAGGATATAGTTCATCTGAATCCAGTGACTTGAATTGATCACGGATGACTAGGTCCTCTCTTACTACTTCCTTAACTTGTTTTGGGTATTAAATCTCTGTTAGCCATTTTTATTCTGGCATTTTCAGTGCAAAGGTCATTCTATTTTGTAAAAAAAACACTATACCAAACCAAGCCAAAAATCCATCATCTCCTAAAACAACAGCCAAAAAACCCCAACAAAAACAAAAACAAAAACAAAAATCGATCAGCTCTGCTTTCTCTCTGTAGTCATTTATGCCCCCCATATTCAAATTTGACCTTGTAACACTACTTAATTAGGTCGGTGGTCCTGGGTAAGTCACTTAACCTCTCTCTGCTTTTTGCATCAGAAAATAGCAGATCCTTGGAGGATTTTGACTACAATTATTAATCATAAGCTTCAATTCTTGAAAGTTTTATCATGCTCTGTTTACCTATTGAGGAAAACAGCTTTCAGGCAGTTATGCTAAATGGGAAACTATGACCAGGAAGTCGAACTTAGTTAGAAAGTAATTAGGTGATGTCTTGCTGTTAAGAAGTATGAATAGTAAAGTGACTAAACTGGGGGTATCAGATTTAAGATCAGCTCACCCAGGAAGTTTCCTTGTAATGATTTAGGAGATCTGTGTATGACAGAAAAGAAGGAATTTAAATCAGTCTGATGCTTTATGTAGTTATGTAGACTCTTGGGAGTCCCTGTGAAAAATCTGCTCACCCCAAAGGAGGCAAAACGTGTAAGAATCAACACAGAAATTTGAACAAGCCGAGTGGATGTAATACAGTTGCTTTAGAGAAGATGCTTAAGTTTACAGCAAAGATGTTTGACTCAGTGCTACAATTACAGACTAATGGTGCAAACTATTAATAGAGTTAAATAACATTTCAAGTCATACTCCTGGGACATTTAGTGCAATAATTCACTTTTGGCTAAATTACGTATGCTTTCACATGGCGACATTGATTAAACATTTCAGATCTATTCTGTGTCAGCACTGAAGTTAATCAGTCATGGTTAAAAGGAAGTAGGACACACATGAAATGTAGTTGCAATGGATCAGGTTTATTTCTTTATCAAGCTTTGATATATTTTAAAATCTTTTTTGATTATGTTTGTTTTTTGACATCACCTACAGCATTCAATCTATTCTACCACTCTCCCTCTCATAGAGAGCAGGACCTTAGAACAAAGAATGTTAAAAACTGAAAACCACATCACTGAGCAAAACTCAGCACACAAACCAAGACTGACATCATATGTTGGGTTCCTCCCTCTACCTTTGGAACAGAAGGAGAGAAAGAAATGTATTCCTAGATCTTTACATTCAAGAGCAGGAATTCTAATTTTATAGTGTTCAGTTCTGATTTTGTTGTTCTTTCCATTTACATTACGGTAATTATGTTTATTGTCTTCCTGGTTCTGTTTACTTCTTTCCTCATTAGTTTATATAGGTCTTGTCATGCTTCTTTGTATTTATCATATTCTTTATTTCTTATGGAGCAGTAATGTTGCTTCCATTACATTTATGTAACACAATTTGCTGAGGCATCCCCCAATTGGTGGGCATCTGTTTTGTTTCTAATTCTATGCTACTAACAAAAAATGCTGCTATAAATATTTTACTGTATATGGGATGCAGGATGCATTTTACTATATAATTCACAATGTTTGATTTTATTAAATTTCCTTTATTATAAACTTGAGCATCAGAAAACATGATCATTTCCATATATAATGTATAATGAATAGAAAATGATATGTATGATATCAGAAATCTGTCAGGTACATACCATTTCACATGGAGATTCAGAAACCGCCTCTGAACTTACTTCTCTCTTTCTTTGTGTTTGATTATTGATCTAGTATGTGATCCACATAGAAATGCAGTTCTAAGTCTTGGCTGTTGAAGGCAAGATGTGATTAGCTCATCAGCCTCATTATGAGGATTGCCACGGCAATTTAATTCCCACTCTATAGCAGTGAAATTAAGGCAACTATATTAAGGCGACTTTATTCTTTGCAATTGATTTTGCCTTGTTTGTCAAAATAGACACAGCACAGCCTGCCTTAGCCTCTAGTTACTTACTTTTTGTTATCGCCCAGGAGATTAAGGATACATCTCTCCTTCAGATTTGGCGGTGTACTCGTTCTGTCATATCTTTGGCACAAGCTCTGCTGTCAGCTGGCTTTGTTTATAGCAGGAAGACGTTTTATGTTACAGACTAATGGACCAGAAGGGAATCCAGTAGAATGTAAGCTCCTTGGAGGCAGAGGCTGATTTTTTTTCCTTTGTGTCACTGGTATCTAATATAATACCTTGCATATAGTAGGTTCTTGTTGGATTGAATTGAATTTAAACAATCTAGAAAATTTTGCCTCCATCAAAGAAGTCATTTGGGAGGCCTGTACATTTATTTTCTCCTCCTTCATTCCATTGATGCTGCTGTCCTGGCCCCTCTCCACTCCCTCTTTTGTTTGTTTTTCCATTGCTCATCTATAAAGCTCCCAGTGGGCATGTTTCAGGACTTGAAGACCTGGACTTGAAGTCTTTCTCTGCTGTGTATTAGCCCTGTGATGCTGGACAGGGTGACCTTTGACCCACATTTTCCTGATGTTTGAAATGGGGATAGGAGTACCTGCATTCAGCCTGTGGGGTAGCTACCTCCCTCAGTCTTCTTCTGCTCTTTGAATTTTTTAAGTGTGCTCACCTATTCTTTCCTCCTTCCTTTGAGCCTTAGAAGATTTTGAACTTCTTCCTGCCAAAGTTAGGTCCTCTCTCTGTCTCACTCCCTCTTAGCTGCTCCATGACCTCAACTCTTATCAGTCTCATGCATCTTCAATCCCTTTATTTCATTACAAACATGTCTAAGTTACCCCTATTCTGAAAAAAAAAACAACCTTTACACTTCCACTTATGGAAGAGATTGTACTTTCTGTCTTCTTTCCTCCCAGACAGATTCCCTAGAAAGAGTGATCTCCATTCCTCCTTTAATTGATTGCTGCCACCCTAATGGTGTTGAAATGACTGAGAAAAGGCCTGGAGCCTGGTTGTAGGCAAGATAAGATGAATGATAGCTGACCCATCAGAGGAGGTTTGTGGAGGAGGAGGATGGTCAAGGTTTGGGTAACATGGTAAAGGAAATGGCTTGGGTAGATGGGAAGACCTTATGTTCCTTCTCTTCCAATAACCTTTAGCTATAGATTTTATTCATTTGAAAACATTATTCAGAGAAGGGGTCTCAGTGTGATTACCAAAGGGGTTCATGACACAAAAGGGTAAAAAATTCCTACTTTATTATAATTACTTTTTGTGGTCTCTAGCTTGTTGGCGTTCTATAAGCAGTTATCTTACTATCAGCTTAGCAAAACTTAACCTTTGTCTGCCTCAGTTTCCTCATCTGTAAGCTGGGGATAATAATAATACCTATCTCTCAAGGCTGTTGTGAGGATCAAATGAGATAATATTTGTAAAGAGCTTAGCACAGTTCATGTCACGTAGTAGGTAGTCACTAAATGCTTGTTTCCACCCCCACACCCTTTTCCCCTTTTCCTTCCCCCTTCCTTTTTGGTTTTATAGCCCTTTTGATCAAATTTGAAAAATAGGCAAATAAATTCTTTCCAGCCTTTGTTAAGTAAACTTCATCTTTGGCCAGCCCACAATATTAAAATATTTAACCTGTGGTCTAGCAATCCAAATCCCTTTTTCAGATAGCATCTCAATCAGTTGTTTACTTCTCCATTTAGCTTCTTTTCCTCCTCTTTCTCCCCTCCCCTCCTCTTCTTTTTTTGGAACTATTTGTGGATTTATATACTTCACTTCCTAACCTTCTCCTTAAGACATTTATCAACAATTCAGTGACCACACTCAATTCCCCTACCTTTTTCTCAGGAACTTTAGAATCAGAATCTAATTCTTCTTCCTTTTCCTACAGCCTCTTACATTTTTCCTCCAATTTGTTTGATTTGTCTTTCGTAGTCATCTCTCTAACTCCTTTCTCCTTGAGTCCTTCTCTTTAGGTTTTTACTCCTCAATCTTTTTTCTCTTTCAGATTTACTTCTTCAAATTGAGCTCTTTTTTTCCCTCTTCAGTGTTCATATCTTCAAGGTTTCTGAAATTTCTCTTGATCAAATTCTATCTCTGCCTTTAATAAGTCTAAACTCTGACAGTTTGCTTCTTCTTATTCAGTGAGAGTCCTTCATGCTTCTGTTCTGCTGGTCCCCAACCTCTTCCCCCCACAATCCCCCCAGTAGAATGAGCATGCAGGTATAGACTCTCCTTACCATGCTGATGGGGCATTTATATTTCATTTCCAGTTTTAACCCAAATTTGACTGGCTCCATCTGCAGTCTGGTCTTTGTATTGCTTCTAGACTCCCCTCTACCCCAATGGAAAAGTCAGGATCAACCAAGATTTTTCCTTTACTTACAGGAGTATTCTGTCATGCTGGTTATTACCACAGCACTGGTTAGAATGGGAATGACTCTGTGGAACACACATGCCCAGAGAACATGCTTAGAGGGGATATGTGTAGCTAAGTCATCTTGGGCTTCTTAGGTAACATCACTGCTGGAATCATTTTGTGTTTCTGATGCTTTTGCTTATTTCCCTACTGTCATTATGTCATTGAACTTTGAGCTTCTTTGTCTCTTGACCTGGGTTTCCATGCTGTTCTGTTTTCTCTGCTTGCAACTCAGTCACATTTCTTTCAGCTTTTTTTGCTCATAGCCCCAGTGGTATTTCAGCTCTTTTATGATACTAGACATCACCAAGCCACATCAGGCCAGCAAGGGAGGGAAGTCTTTAGGCATTTAAATTTGTCTTTTGAACTGAACATCTTGATTTTTACTTGGATATTCTTAGTTTAAACTCTTGTTTGGGTAGCTAGGTGGCACAATGGATAGAGTGCCAGTCTTGGAGTCAGGAAGACCTGAGTTCGAATGAGGCCTCCAAACGTTTACCAGCTGTGTGACCCTGGGCAAGTCACTTCACCATGTTTCCTTATGTGTAAAATGAGCCAGAGAAGGAAATGGCAAACACTCCAGTATCCTGGCCAAGAAGATGGAGTCACGAAGAGTTGAACATGACTGAGCCAACTGAACAACAACAGAACACTTGTTTAAGTTGTGGCCAGAGAATTACTTTTAATTCTTGATTTGCCCCCTGCTGCTCTCCTACATCAGTACAAGATGGGTTGGGGGGCTCTGCCTTAAATGACCACAAAGGACCTGGGTGGAGGTGTGCTGGTGAGAAACTTTTTAGTTCTCATGATGCTTCAGGTCCCTACAGATCACTTCCTGCAGAGAACTGGAAAGGACTTTTGCATGGACTTGTTGGTGATAGGGATCTTTTGCCTCTTGTCCTCCTTGCCCCCTAGGGATACAGTTGTTAGGCTTTTGGCCTATTCTATAGCTGTTCATATCGCCTGGGGACCTAGTCTTAGACTTGGTCCCTCTTTAGTTAGTCTCTTGTTTGTGACCATTGGAAAAAAAAATCTCCTTATTGGCCAACTGTTCTTTCCAGTGGTCAGCCCGTATCTTCCTCTGGTTCCCTCTCAAAGCTCCTTCAGCCTTGGTCAAATGAGTCCCCTTTTTGATCCTTTAAAAAAACCAGTTTCTTTTTATATTATAGTATAGGCATATATAAAATGGTTAGTTTTGTCATGAAGTGTGCTGCTGGATGAGTGCAGTCTTCATTTTAATTTCTTTTGTAAGACTGTTAAGGTTCAGAGTAAGCACAGTATCTGGACAAATGGTAGAGGAATCTGATTTTACTGACCTTAGGGCTCTTGGTGCTTACTGTCTTTCATGAGGAATTAATTGATTAGTCTTCCTCAGAAAACCTGAAAAGACTTCTGATTGAAATCTGTATTACAGACTCTTATTTCAGTTGAAATCATTAGCTTATTTCTTTTACTTATTTAAAGGTAGGGTAGCATATAGTGGCTGGAGAGACTCCTTCAGATTCAGGAAGGCCTGGGTTTGAGACTTGCCATCAACGTCACTCATCAACTGTGAATTTGGACGAGTCATTTAACCTTTGAATGTTGTAGGCAGCTCTCCAAGACTGTTATCCAGATTGAGTTACTGCTTTTTCTTGTTGGAACACAAACAACTGGGAACTGTCTTTATTCTTGGTGAAATTATAGGTCCTGCACTCCCAAAAGGTGTAGAAAGTATAGAAAACTAATGTCTTATTTTCTTTTCGGTTGGGGAAAGAGTTTTGAATTATATGCTATTTAGCTGGCCAATTTCCCTGTTACAAGAGTAATTTCAGCATTGTTTCTAAATCATTGCATTACCATATAACACTAACCATGAGAGAGTTGATTCCTTATTTCTTGCTGTTTTTGTTAATTTCTGACTGGTTGAGAAAATTAAAACTTAATTTTCTTTCAGTAATGAATGACTCTTGTATTGTAATCAGAACATCAACATTGGAGTTTATAACTAAATCAAGCATTTCTCTTATCCTTAAGGGTTTGAGATTCTAGAGTGATGCTCATATGATATAGTTCTAGGTCATATTAATATAGTTGATCACAAATTAAGTTTTAATCAAGTTTGATTGCTGTTTTACTGTATCATTGGTTTCTAGTTTTTACTTTTAATCATAATAGATGGACAGTATACATTCATAATGCCTATTATCACTAAATCTGCAGAATAAAAATGTGCAGCAGCGACTTGCTCAGTGCTTGTTTATTTAGGGATATGACCCAAAACTCTTTTGTTTATTTTGTACTGTTTTGGTCCTCTGTATATATTGGAGCAAATTCCACCTTTGCTTTTTAATTTGTGTTATGGAGAACTACAGAAATCAGTCACCCTTTGATAAAATATGTCATCTTGTCCCTTCACGGTTTCATTATATGTGAAAATCTGTTTCTTTAATGTAAAGATGGGAATATAATCAATACAGTCAATATAATTCAGTCTTTTAATAAAATCAACTTTTATGGTTCCTTTAATTATTGGTTTCATCTACTTTTACATGTTTCTCATTTTGTAACTAATATATTGAGAAAATTGAGTTAACTGTTACTTTGTTGGTGGAAATAGTTTGCTTTTTTTCCATCCTAGATAAATTAATGGACACTTCTACATTGTACTTGAAATATGCTTTAATATCAGGGTAAAAAACCCTTTTCCATTTTAAGGGTCTATTTTTTTTCTTGGCAGATTAAGCTTATCTCTTTTTGAGCAGTTGCTAAACGAACGGCTAAGTAATATATTCATCACCATCAACATTTGTAGTCATACATGTTTGAGTGTGGGAAATCTTTGTGAAAATGAAGATTTTCATCACATCAGATGTACATATTTACGCAGAATGCCCAATTTATTGTTGAGTGAGACCTTTAAATTTAGATCTATTGTATTGTTGCATTCCGTACACCTAGTACAGTGTTTCGGATATCTAGCTGTCTGGGTGATATAGTGAGGCCACTAGGTGGTGCCACAGCTCCCAGGGTGCTGGTCCTGGAGTCAGGAGGACCCAAGTTCAAATGTAACCACAGACACTGATTAGCTGTGTGACCCTGTTCGAGTCAGCCTCTGTCTACCTTACGTTCCTCAGCTGTAAAATGGGTTTCGTGATTGCATCTACCTCTCATGATTGTTGTTAGGATCAAGTGAGATGAAGTTTGGAAAGTGCTTAGCAAACACTGCCTGCCACATAGTAGGTGCTGCAGACATGCAGATTCCTTTTCTCCATGGCCTGTTGCACCATTCTTCACATTGCTGACAGCCTTAACTGTCTTTGGCCTAGTCATTTGGGCCCTTGGTTGTTTGATACTCCCCTCCTTTTCTAGCTTTGGCTATTGTTCTATCCTGAATTCCTGCTTTCCCATTAGGCTTCACACACATGCACTCGCCTATGTGCCCTCCTTTTTTGCCTCTGCCTTTTCCTCATCCCCTTAGCTCTCTCTGAAATGCCTTTCCCCCTCCCCCTGCCTCTCCCTCTTTTCAAGCCCATTTCAAAGGCTGCCTTTTGCATGTCCTCACTGATTTCCTTCCACCACCCCCATTCACCCCAGATTCTAAATTTGAACCCACCTATCACTTGGCACCTGTTTGCTGAACGTGAGTATTTTGCATTATAGTTATTTATGTGTGTGCCATGACATCCTACAGTACTCTAAGTTCCAGTGTGGCAGCAGCTCTTGAAACCTGGTATTTCCCCAGTGTCCAACACACAGGTGCTTAATCAGTGTTCATTCGGTGCTTTTACTCTGAACCAGGTTTAGCATTGGGTTAAAGGGGGAAAAAGAGAAGAACATGGAGGGAATTCTCTTTTGTGTTTTGCTGTGTCTATTTCTGTGTATGTGCGTGCACATGCGTGGTTGCATGTGTTTTTGCAAAATTTCCTAATGCTTCTTAACTATTTGGAGATGAAGTGCTTGGATTAATAGCATAATGTTTAATTGTTTTTTTATCATATTGTAATTTGTGTATCAATTATATAAAAATGACTGACAGGTAATTCTCTTTTTGTTTCCTTTTGGTTTTAATAGAACATTCAAATAAAAACTTTGGCCGACGATATGGTAAGGTGGCCTTCTTAGCATGTTATCTTTTCACTAAAGTATATGGACATTAAAACATTGATATATATATATATATATATATATGTAAGAATATAAAAATAGTCATCTATCCATGTCTATCTCTATCTCTATCTATCTCATGGACAACACTTTCCCCATCAGTATTATTGATATTGAGCAGTTTTGATATTACACTTATACTTGGATTTACTTTACATATGTCTTAAGCATCGCATTTATTAGCAACATCAACAATTGCTAAAGGCTGACATCATAACCCTTTCAAAACGGGTTACATCCTTTTTGGATAAACTTTTGGATTCCATGCCATAAAGAGGTGCTGAATTCAGTAAGACTTCAGTGGATATTCACATTCACTGGTTAATTATTGAATAACAGTCAAGAAAATAACATGTTAAATAGTAAGCAAGAAAAGATAAATTGTTCAGGAGGAATTTGATGCCATCCTCACCAGTCTTGGTGGAAATGGTTCTGGATACAAAGTTTAAATCTATCATTTGCTTTCTGATCAATTAAATTAAAAAAATATTTTAAACAACACTTCCTTGTTTTATTTAGAAGTTAACTGTCTCCCAAAATAGTATAGATTATTGCTGGTACTTTACATATGTTGCTGCTATTTTGTTTTATTTCATTTCCCTTTGGAAATATAGAAGTGAAAGTTTTTTAGGAATTCAAGACAAAATGAATAGATATAGAATTTACAGACTCCTAAATAATCAGAGTATCCGTACCATTATTTTTGCCTGCATGTAATGCTCGCTTTCATGGTAGCCGTGTGGACAGTGGAAAGGGCACTTGGCTTGGAAGTCAGAGAACCTGGGTTCCAGTGTCGTCTCTGATGCTAACTTCTTTTGTGACCTTGGTCAAGTAGTTAAATTTCCTCCAGACCCAATTTGCTTTTCTATAAAATGACTCAACTGGAATGGATTCTAGAAGTCATCGAATCCAGCCCTGATTTTGTAGTTGAAGAAACTGAGACCCAGAAGAACTCATTTAAGTGGGAGTTGGCAGAATGGAGTTCTATATGCTGGCCCTATGCCTCCACATGCAGCTCTCTTCACATCCGAGGGCCTAGGGCTTCTGCACTGTTTGTTGGGTCATCTGGACCACTTGGGTAGAAGTCTGGGGGAAACCCAAGGAATGAGGTTTTTTCAGATAATTGGAGAAAATGCTAAATTTCATTTAGAGCTGAGTGAAAAATAAAGATGTTCTTTTTTTCCCCCATTCCAAGCTGATAGACCTCATAAAATCTATCCATGGACCCTTTGGGGGTGTGTATACCCCTGGGTTCAGAGCCCCTCCGTCTGTGATCTTATTTATTATCCTACTTAATTTGTTGTTCACTGGTATATGGGGTAATGGGAGAAAGACCATGGAATGATGATTGATTTTCTGCATATTTAGATGTTTTAATGTCCATAATAACCTTATGTATTGTGAAATATAGCACATATGTTAGACACATCGCATGCCTTATTTAGGGTTACTACAGCCTTTTTTGTATGTTAGGCTGTGGAAGATTTATCTCTAAAACCTCCAGTTCTAGATCATGGAAACTTGAAATGTCAAATTATATATACACATATGTAAACATAAATTTATATATGTATATGTGCATGTTATGTGTATACACACATGTACACACATAGCTTGCTAGAATGGGGATTGGGAAGCTCCGAAATCTTGGGTTCTAATTTTGCTTTTGCCAACTGGCTCCTTATAATTAAAATGGGGGGGGTGGGAGTGGTGGGGGCAGGGAGGGGGGGATAACAGGTTACAAGGTTGTTTCTAGGTCTTCAAATTCCAGAATTCTGTTATATCTAATCATGTACAACTTACATGCCTTGCACAGGGTCAGATGATATTTTGGTAACCCTAAATAAGATGCTTTAAGACTGTGTGTAATTTATGCTACTTTCTAAGCTTTTTTTTCATGAAAACGTTCTTCAGATGATTCAAATCATGTGGTTTACTTTTTCGTGAAGGCTGAAGGTTTTGTTCATGATATCCATGTTCCTTTTGGCAACGTTAAAGAGATAGGAGTGTGGGCCAGTCTGTGCTAAATGGGGAGGTAAATTTCAACATCAGCCTGGCTGGGCTGGAAGCTGCCCTTACTATCGGGAGTGGAATGGTGCAAGTTTGCATGTGCTGCTTAATAACAGGGAAACCAGAATAAAACTGAACCAGTATTCAGTTTTATGGACATGACTAATTACGTGCTGTCTAATACCTTTTTCAGATTATAAAAAAATGGAATTGTTTTTAAACATAACTTAAACCATTAAATTTTTTTTTCCTGTGAAGCTGCAAGCTAATTAACAGAGATTGTGCTTTGAAACAGTGACTCAAGATTTGGTAGTCCTTAACACTGCGGTCCTCAGAAGAGTGGCCATGTAGAAATAAGATGCTATCTTTTTTTCCTACTTGGTTGTTATTTAATAGGGAACAAAATGGCCTTTTGAGATTTTCCTTGTTGGGAGTAACACCCCAGATTACTGCTATTCCTATAGACTGTCATCCTCACTGATATTTTAGCCATGAAAATATTTTCTAGCCTCTAGGAGGAGGAAAATCCCTGCTAGCCGTTTCTCCATAATTGCATTATGAAACCCAATTTAGAAGCAAGGCATTTTGTTTTCTCTTCCATATATATGTATCCAAAGCTTGCAGCTTGGATCTTTTTGCTTTTGTGCTGAGGAGATGTGGAATGGCTGTGTTAGGCATTGGGGAAGGAGGAAACTCTGGTTCAGGTTGGGCAGGAAGCTTTTCCTCAGCCCCCCAAATCTCACTTGTGAAACTACTTTAAAATTTCAAAATAGTACACTCTCTGATTAGAGTTTGCAGCTTAAAATAATGGTTTGTCATCATTGTGACATGTTTGATGTGTATATTAAGAATTATTTGGATGTTTCATTTCTTAGTGTTTGTTGACCCCTTTCTTAGAGCTTTTTTCCCCTTCCTATTTTCAGCGAGATCGAATTACCAGCTTTAGAAAATCTGCTGTCAAAAAAGAGAAACCTCTAATTCAGCACCCTCTTGACTCGCAAGTTGCCATGTCTGAATTTCCAGCAGCACAGCCATCATATGAGGAGCGATCCCTGAATTTGTCCGAAAAGGAAGTGATGGATCTTTTTGAAAAAATGATGGTGAGTCAGACAACCTTGTTTTCTTGTCAGATGTGTGTATGTGTGTGTGTGTATATGCCTGTGTGTGTGTGTGTGTGTGTGTGTGTGTGTGTGTGTGTGTGTGTGTAGAGTGGCACTAGGCTTGGAGTAGTTTTGTTTATGTATATATACTACTTCTACCATTTAAAAGAGAGTGCAGAAGCAAATGGGTGTCCCAACAACTCTTTTCCAAAGAAAACTTCAACATCATGACTATTGACTGATTTTTTTGCCAAGAGTATGATTTCATCTCACTGCAAATACCATCAGCTGTTTCACGGGGGGGGGGGGGTTATGGGAGGTTCAGATACAAGAGCACACGAGATCATTACTGCAGAGTACTTATCTTTGTGCCTGGCACAGTGTGGGCCCTATTCCTTCCCCTTCCATCAGTGCAGCTTGTCTACTTTGTTAGCAGATTCCCTGCAGTCTGGAGTGGTTGGCTTGTTTTATTTGGTAGCCACAGCATGTTTTGGGTATTCTTTAGTCAAAGTACTGTCTTACTTGGAATCCCTACTCCCCTTTTCTTTTTTGCCAGCTTTAGCTCATGGGGCACACCACTAGCCTCTTACCTTTTTTACTGACTGTTATTTATGAGACAATGTGGAGCCATCAAGCATTTATCATGCACCTCCTAAGTGCTAGAGTTACAAAGAAAGACAAAACAAACAAATAAACAAACCCCCCCCCCCATCTCGCTGTCTAGTGGGGTCAATGTTTTGTCCCTGGATGTGACCATTAGAACATTCATTGTAATGTTCTTGTTCCTTGACTTTGAGAACCCCAGCCTTTGTCTATAATCCCCCATTTTGCTCCAGGAATCATGCTCTTTGGGGTAAAGGCCTGAGGGGGAAGGGGTGTCAGACCATTCTCTTTAGCTTGTGGGACTGGGATTGTTTGACTTGTGGGGAACATGGGACTGAGGTCTTCAGGGCCTTGGGAGAAGAGGAAGGCTGGAGTTACAAAGAGAGGTGCTACTTAAAACAGAAATAAGATTGGGAAGGTTTGATACCTTGTTCTTTGTTATTTTCTTTAACCTTATGCTCTCTAGCTCCTATGTACCTTATTATTATATTTTCTGCTTTTTGGAGGGGGGAGGGCAGGGTAATTGGGGTTAAGTGACTTGTCCCAGGTCACATGGCTAGTAAGTGTTAAGTGTCTGAGGCCAGATTTGAATTCAGGTTCTCCTGACTCCAGGGCTGGTGCTCTACTCACTGTGCCACCTAGCAACCCTTGATCCCCTTTATTTCTTGCCCAGAGAAACGCTCTAGATTTAGCAAACTTATTCTCCATGTGAGCCCGAGAATCAACCTAATATGCCAGGAGGCTTCTTTGCCTCTTTTAGCTAAGCATTCACCATATGTGAACGTTGAAGTGACTTGTGCATAACCTGTTGTTCACCTGCTATGGAATCCAGTAGAGAGGTGCTATCCACTTCTTCCTCAACACCTTTGGCTGCCCAGAAGCACCCACCCTCCTCCCCTTTATGTTTAGCTTAAATAGTTGCTGTTGTGCCATCAGACAGGAAGTCAGCTGGGTCCTCTCTCATTCTGGCTAAACCTCCCCATTTCTTTCAGTTGATTCTCGTGTCTACTAGACTTGAGGCCTTCTGCCATCCTGGTTGCCCTCTTGGATACTCTCCAGCTTGTCCATGGCCATCCTAAACTGTGACCCCCAGACCTTCACACTGGCCAGGGCAGTCATCTCCTATTTCTGGCAATTGGCCTTCTCCCACTGTAGCTGAAGATCATATCTAGAAGCCCACCTTCCCCTCTCAACATTACTTTGTATTTATTTTGTGAATATATTTGAAGTAATATTCTCTAAGTACATGTTACTTCCTCTAGTAGGCCATTGAAGCCCAAGCTTGTTTTGTTTTGGTTCATTTATTTTGGCTTCCATATCATTCTGCTGATTCCTTGAGCGTTCAGTCCTCAAAGGGAAGGGGACAGGGCATAATCATTTATATAGTGCCTATTGTGTGCCAGACACTGTGCTAAGTGGTTTCTTAAAAAAAATTATCTCCTTTAATTCTCAAAACAACTCTGAGGCAGGTGCTGTTGCTATCCCCCTGTTATAGTTGATGACAGACAGTGGTTAACTTAACCAGCAGACTTAACCCAGCATCACACAGCTAGCAAGTGTCTGAAGCTAGACTTGAAGGGCTTGGCTTGATTGAAGTTCAGTCTAATCCTCTGATCCTCAGAATCTCATTTTTTTCCCTCTATATAATCTCACTTGGTGACGTCAGCCACTTCCATGGCTTTTTTGCCCTTGACACAGTCTGTCTGTGTGTCTGTCTCTGTCTAGTCCTTCTTTCTCCTAAACTCTAGTTGTGCTTCTCACCTTGCCTTTAGAACTTTTCAAATTGGATGTCCTATAGGTCCTTACAGCTCAGTATGTCCAGAATGGAACTTATCTCTTCCACTAAAATCCACCTATCTTCCAATCATTTGAGGACACCATCAGCCTTCCAGTCACCTGAATCTGTAGGCAGCTCACTTGTCAAGCCTTCATGTTTCCACCCCCAAAACCTTTCTTCTACCCGCCCCCTTCCATTACTTGGCTACCACCCTTGTTCAGGCCTTCATTGCCTGGTGTCTGGACTTTGCAGTAAACTTGTCCTCCAGGTTTCTCTGCCTCAAATTTCTCCCTCTCCAGTCCATTCTCTCCTCAGCTGCCAGAAAGCTTTTCCTAAAGTGAAGCTATAAACATATCACTTCTCTGCTCAGGAAACTCCCATTGCTTTCTGCTGCCTTTAGAACCAAATACAGATGATATGGAATTTAGCAAGCTTTTCACCTCTCCTTGCTCCCTGTTACCCGTATTGACGTCCTTCATGGGCACTGCGGCCTGGCCAGACGCCATCCCCCATGCCCGTGCCTTCCGTCTACGGGACAGCTCACTCCTCTTAGAGTCCTTTTTCCTTCCAGATTCACCTGAACCATCCCCAGCAGCTCTGGCCTCTCCCCACCTCCCATTGCTTGGTATTTATTTTGTGCATATTTATACGTACATGCTGCTTCCCCTTGCAGGATGTAAGGCCTGGCCCTGTTTTGTTTAATTTTCTGCCTCTTTATCCCTATTGCCTAGCACAGTGCATGACCCATAACAGATGCTTCAGGAATGTTTAATTGGCTGATTAATGAATTGATTATTAGATTTAGCCCAAAGCTTTTGGAGGCTCTTGAACGATCTTCAATGCTTTTCCACTTGATTCTTATCCTACAATTGTAGATGAGTAGCTTTTCCTCCCAGTCGGCTCAGAATTCACCTATGCATGGCTTGTCATAGTATGCAGAGAAAGCTTGGCTTCTGTGTGGATAGACATGGGTAGGTTGGATGTGGCAGATCTGACGTCACAAGATGAATTCAGTTTAGAATTTGACGGTCATGGACCCTTCAACTGTCATTTCCAAAGGCATTTTCTCTCTCCTGAATGAAGTCTGTGCCTTTCTTGGCTCATCCCTTATTTATTCTCCTTGCATAGAGTTGCATACTGTCTTTCTACTACTTAAAAGTCTTATTTGTAGACATAACTAACTATAGAAACAGCTCTTTTAGTGATTCCTGATGTGCTGCTTTTAAATGGTAGTGATTTTAGCATAAGAAATAATTAAGATAAACCTATGAATAACAGATTGCCAAGAGATTGATTGGGCTTTTAAAGGACTGTGTTTATTTAGTGAATTTGAAGGGTGAAGCAGCTCACAAAGTAGGTTTCCCTTGTGGACTCAATACCCAGAGAAGATGATCTTTGTGACTGAAGAGTTTTTACATTTCAATTCTAGCATTTCTTGTGTGCTTTTTGACTTTGGAAAATGTTGCTAATGTTATGTCAGAAAATGCGTGAGTTTTAAATGGTTTGCCTGCTACATTTATGATTGTGATGTCAATTTAACCCTGGATCTTACCTTTTTTCCCCTATGGCAATATATTTCTAATTTTAAAATGGAAATCAAAGGGTAATATGTTTTGGTGTATGTTAACAGCCATTTCTCCAGGAATATCTGTTCTACAGAGTGCGGCATACACTTGCCTTCAGTGTACAAAATTATATGCTTTCTGGTGAACCTTTGGTTGAAATGTAATCAAAACCAGTAATGGCTAGAGCTATCTTGTGAAACTTCAAATTCAAGCTAGTTTTTTTCAGTAATATGTTGAAACTTAATCTTACAGAACTATTAATCATAGAAAAGAGCTTTATATATAATATGATTTTTTTTAAATCTTAGATTTAGTGCCTTTCTTAGTGTCTGACCCCCTGGGCATTACCTAACTCAAAACTTGTGTGTTCATATTAGATAATTTAAGCTAGATGTACAGATAATAGGCAGTGCAGTTGCACATAAAATACAAAATAACTGACGATCAAAAATCATTTATACATGACTTGAAAGAGGGTGACATGATTTTTTTGAGTAGCAGAATACCTAGTTCCAATGATTATTATTTTGCTTAAATGAAAGCTAAAATTAATATGATTTCCCAGAACACACAAAGACTAACAGGTGAAGGCTACTCAGAGGTATGCTGGGTGGCAAGGGAAAGCCAGCCTGGGATTAAATATTTGCCATTGATAATTGAGTCGCTTCAGATGTGGGTTTTTTTTTTCCATTCTGAAATGCCTGTGGAAAAGAGAGAAGCCATCAGCTTAGTAATGGAAAACTTAAAATGTCATTAACACAGTTGATTGGGAAGGAATGTGAATCCTTTAACCAAATTGAGAGGTATGAAATGATTTTCATTTTACTCTTACTCCGGATTCCTTCCTCGTACAAATAATGTGAAGGATGTTCATGTAATATCTGAGAGTTGTGGTGACTTTGTGTTCTCTTTCTGGGACTCCTTTTTGTACCCTAATAATTTATAGATTTTTATGGATTTGGAAGGACTTCATACATTGTGACTCTTAGTCTAAATAGTAAATTAGTATTTAAGATCTTAGATATGTCCCAGGAGTGAAATGTGTCTTCAAATTTGTGTAAAGCTGTTATTAGCTAATTATGAATGGCCGCATTATATAATATATTGGATAAATTATTTTATTAGCAATTTCAGGGTAAGGAGTAAAGGCTCGACCAACTGGAATGCTGGGGTGAGAAGGATTAGTATACTTTGGGTGAATAAATTTCTGGTTAACTCTGGGTTAACCAGAAAAGTCCTTTAAATTTTTAACCTCATTGAAAGTCTTTCACAAGAAATTAAGTACAATATACTGAACACAATCGAATCTTCCCACGGGAATCTTGCAATGCCTTCGGGTCACAATTATGAATATCACGTCTCATTTTTCAGGGCTTTAGTTGTGAAAGGGATGGCAGAATAGCCTAAATCTATAGTAACTACATAATATAATGTGTGTATTTGTGCTCAATCTCAGCTACCATTTGTTTACTTGTCATTGGCCCTCTTGTTGTGAATAGAGTGCAGAGTGATTCCAGTTATTTGAGAGAGCCAAGTAATTTGGCTACAGTTAATTGAGGTTTTATTGCAAATTGGTATCCTTGAGATTTTGTTGACTGTTTCTTCTATTTCTCTGCTGTCACTTTTTGACTCTAGTTTTATTAGAAGTAGAAGACATTGGATGTTGTAGGGTAATGCAGAGTTCACTTATTTTGGATGGCCAGGGTAATTTGTTCTCATCTGACTTTGCTCTTACTAAAGGTTTTTCTGCCTTTACAAATTTGACTATCATAAAGTAGTGCCTTTTATTTTACTGCTTCCAAAGTGCATTGTTCCAAAGTAGCCATTCTAAAATGTTACTTACTTATATATCAGATTGCTTGATGCAGAAGATACTCAAATGCATCTGGGATCTTATAAATTCTGGAATTGCCTCCAGTAATGCAGTTTCCACCTCATCATACCCTCCTATCTTATAAGACTTTTGGGTGCCCTTCCTGAAGTGCTCTAGAGAGAGCTCTCCTAGCATGCTGCTGTCCTCCCTTGCTTTCTCCCAGCCTGCTGAAGGCCTTCCTCCCCTTCCCCTAACATCACAGGGGTACCAGCAGGACAGTCTGATTGTCTGCCTGCCATCTTTGTTCTTACCATGTGACAAGCCCATTTTTTTCTTTTTGTTATACAATTCTTTGATGACATCTTTTATTCCTCAGGCTTCTTCATTAGTTATTTGTCATAGCTTGCTCACACGCACCATACACCTTTTCTGTCTAAGGGACAGAAAAGAATTTTTAGTTCTTCACAGGCGCTGTTGTTCCAGGTCTTACCGCCATGCAGCAGTGAAATGCCAGTGAAATACTTGTATTGAAATGTTAGACCTTTGCTATTATGGGAGACTTGGGTTCAGTAAAAGTAGCTTGTAATGTTCTGAAAGCAATCCAGGCCACTCTTTTCCTCTGTTTCAACTCTGGACTTAACTCATTGTTCATTTGTACCCCCTGTCCCAGAAATCAACATAGTGTCATCCACAAGCAGGGCCAACCACAGGAAATCCCTCTTCAGCCTAGACTCTATGCTGGACCTCCTCCAGTACAATGGTGACTATTTTTGGTGAGCGTACAGCTTCCTTTTTTTTTTCTCTCCCTCCTGATGTTTATTATCAGAGTGTTAGTGACCAGGGTTGTTTCTGTTGTTATATCCTTCATGGACCCTTAAATGATCTTGATATACAGATGGGAGAGAGCTTGTTGTAAAAGAGTCTGTAAGGCATGGCTTGTTCCAGAGGTAAATGCTTTTTGTGTAATGAATAAACAATAAGTTTTGTGAGATCTTATATTCACTATATCTTTCAGTCAGTTGTGAGATGGTAATAATGTATCCATTGTTGGATATTGTTTGGAAAAGAGTTCTTGTTCCATACCAATGCCCTCATTCAAGAAGCCTTCAATGAATAAATAGATGAGACCATAAAGATTTGCTACATATGGGAGAGTTGATCTATAGGTTGTCAGTTATTGATGTTCTGTCATTTACTTTTTGGGGGTATTAATAAGGTTTGACAGTTTTTTCAAACCCCTTTGATATCTTTCCCTGAGCAGAGACCCTGTATATTGGTCCCTCAGTTTCCTCACGTTTGTCTCACCTTCAGAATGGATTTCCTCTCTATGTACTTAATCTAATATGACTGATTTCCTGTGTTTGTTTTCTTTTGTGCCATTTCTGCCTCTTCTATGAGCATCTCACAGACTTGAGGGTCCAGGTATTATGATTCTGCTGTCTTTGATGGGGAAAAAAAGTTTGTTGAAATGGTTCTTGTATGTCTTTCCTATTTTTCTTTTGTTCCCAGTTTTTCCATTTTTATTTTTGAATGTCCTTTGGAAGACTTTGCTTAATGTAGGGTAGGTTAATCAGCTTTCTTTAAACCAGATTTATCATCCACTACTCTATTATTCATTAGAATGTAAGCTCTTTGAGGGCACACTCTGTGCTTAGCACACTGCCTGGTACATAGTAGGTGCTTCAGAAATGCTTGTTGATTGATAGTTAATCCAGCTGCATACCTGGGGCTAGACTTTGGAAATTCTTTGCCCACTTAGTATTTATTTCCAGTGTGGATAGTTAGACCAAACTGGTTAGAAAGCTAGAAAGCTTGTAGCGCTCATATATGAACATAAGCCATAGTTAATTGTAGCCCATAGTGACACGTGACCTCTTCATGGGGATCCCTTTCTTAAGTATGTAGTACTACAACTTTGGTTGTCTTGGAAAAGTGAAATGATGGCTTTAGTTAGTTCTAAGACTGGCTTGAATGTTTTTTTAATTCAATCAGTTATATTAGTACTATCTTGCTGTATAGAACTTATTCATGCCCTCTGTGCTTTTGCCTCTTTGGCAGGTTTAAAATGAAGGTAAGGAAACAAATGAAGAAACCAAACAGAATATGTTTGCTGCTTAGCTGAATCTTTTCCCTTTGTGTACATAAACCCAGTGGGCAATGATTTTGCCTTAAAAAATGTCAGAACTACCATCTGTGTTTACATGAGTACTTGATAAATATTATTGCATCAAAATATCTTTTGATATGACCCACTCAGGATCCAAATTGCCTTTTTTGTGAAAGGTGACAAATATTTTGCTAAAATATTTCTAGTACTTTCTGTTAGGTGACCAGGTTGGTTTGATAGCTCACTCATCTTCAGCATGGGTCCAGATGATTTGTAAGATGAAAGTGATTCGTGTTGCTACATACTGGGTATAGAGAGTCAGTTTGAGCCTGCTGAACACTGTTATAATATTCTTTTAGAGCTATGGTATCGAGCAGGCTGCCCAGGGGTAGTCACACGGCACCCACAATGCTCTTGAGTACAGCCTGATGCAGATGAAACTATAATTGGGAAATATTTAACAAAATAAAAATAAAAATATAATAAAACATAGATAATATTAATATGTGGTTTTCTGAGCTAATGTTCCAGCAGGAATGCTTCTGGATGGATTAGTAGCTTCCATTGCCATGTAAATCAACACTGCTGCTTTAAAGGACTTGGTTACTACTGTTAGAACTCATTTTCTTCCTTAATTCAGGAGAGAGGGAGGAGACAGAGTTGGGGGGGGGGAAGGGAAAGTTTGGATTACATAAAATCAAAAAGTTCTTACATAAACAAAACCAATCCATTTAAATATTAGAAGAGAAACAGGCAACTGGGGAAAAATAATAGCGGCAAGGATCTCTTTTTCCTTTTACTCCATTGGCATAAGATGTGAAGCAAAGTTTGGTTAGGGTAAGGATAGTAGAAAGAAAAAGAAAAGAAGGAAAAGAGAGCATCCTCTTTACAAAATGTACAGAAATAATCCCAGAGAACTAGAACAGATTGGAAAACTCCGTGAATTTAGTGTGTATCTTTACATTGTAGAGATCATGTTTTCATGTGGTCTTCCTTTTCTGTTCAGCTGTATATGGAAATGCCCATTTTGTTAGGTGCTAAATTCAGAACAAACTAGCAACTTAAAAACAAAATGAATGATTGTGTTTAAATATGGCAAATATTACTTATAAACTTTGATTTAAATGATCAGAAGCATTGACTGATGGGAAAAGTCTACTTATTATTTAATTGGAGAACTGTTTAATAGTAGTAGACTGCTAAGAACATTGCATTTCAGGTAAAAGTTACCTGGGTTCTAAGCTTGAGCTCTGCTACTTATAACCTGAGTGACTTTGGGAAAATCATTTAATCTCTCTTAGGTCTCCGTTTCCTCACATGTAGTAGGAAGGTGTGTGGTACCATTGAGGTTCCTTCCAACTCTAAATTTGTGACCCTATCAAATTTCTCTTCCAGGAGAATTTGTGGATCAATATAATTTGATCAGTAGAGTGATCATATTTTTTTTAATTTTTAAATTGACAGGAACCTAATTCACTCCCTCTATGAAGACAGATTAAGGAATGTTCCAGTTTCAGATGGAGTGACTATGTGGCACACAGGTTAGAGTGCCAGACCTGGAGTCAGAAAGGCTCGTCTTCTCAAATTCAGATCCAGCCTCAGACACTAGATTTGTAATCTTGCGCAAATCACTTATCCCTGTTTTTCTCAGTTTCATTATCTTTAAAATGAACTGGAGAAGGACATGGCGAACCACTCCAGAATTTTTGCCAAGTAAACCCCAAATGGGGTCATGAAGAGTTGGGCACAACTGAACAACGACAGTTTCATAGATGAAGGAACTGAGGCCCCGAGGGGTTAATGACTTTTCTCTGATGTTTATTGGCATTTTCCTCTCCCTATCCACTTAGCAAATTAGAATCAAAAAGCAAAATTTACTGGTGCTTGTAGAATACTTTGAGATAGTCTAAGCAAAAAGAACATAGTATATTTTTTTTCTCTCCCCTTGTGTTCAGTACCTTCATTCAAAGTTGAACATTTTTGTATTCGAAATTATGTGAAGGTAATTTTATAAGTTCAATCATTTATTTGTTCAGCAGATGTTTATCTATTTACTGCATGCAGATGGTGCTTGGATATAGATAAAATTTAGACAGAATGAGGCCTAACTTGCCTTAGTTGAGGAATAAGAACAGTTATATTCTGGTAAATGTTTAACAATTGGCTTTCTGGGGAAAACACACTTTTAAATTTAGTCTGTTATTAACATTTTCTCCCACCACTTTCTCTGGCCTAGACAATTGGCAAAACAATAGAGCAAGGTCCTGATTTGTAGGGTTTGCCAATTTCTGTGATCTAAATACTCATCCTGAAAATTTCCCAGTCACCTCCCAAGAGCCAGTTTGACCTGGCTCCAGCATACCTCAGGATAAAACATAAAAGCAAATACATTAGATCATGAATTATAGTTAAGTAAAGAATTCCCAAATCAAATGCTCTGAGAGGGCCAAGGTGGGGGGGGGGGAGTCACCGACTGGAAATGAATAAGTGAATGAACACACTCATTAATAAGCTCTTACTGTGTGGCAAGATGCTGCAAAGTGCTGGGGCTACAGATCCAAAAGCAGACCAGTGCCTTGCTGCCCTGCATATGCTTACGTGTTCATAGACACACAACACACTTAGGAGCATGGTATCTAGGGAAAGGTTTTTGAGTCTGTGGAATCACTTGGATGATGAGTGTAGCCATAGGGAAGTAGATTGACACACTCTTTTCTTACAGAGGCTATGCTGATTTGATTATAGTTCTATAGCTAGAAATAGAGGGGAGGGGGCACTGCTGGAAAGTAGGGGAGGAACGCTACATGTATTTGTGTCAGGAGGCAAAGAATGGGAAGGAGAAGATTCTGGGCAGGGAGAACAGTGTAAGCTCAGTCTCTGAGGTCATTGATTGTCAGGTAGGCTTTTTGGGGGGGCAGGGGATGGCGGGGTGGAATTGAGTTCATTGTGGCCATTTAATTTCCTTTTTGAATACCACAAAAATACTGACTTTGCTTAAAAAACTGATTCAATTAATCTTATGTGTTTTGTTTAGTTGAGAGGAGATGCTATTTTGGTGGTGCCTTTTTTGATTTGGTATCTTAAAAAAATTGGCAGAATTCTAAGAATTCATGCAACTTAGGCTTGAAATAATTTAACTGTGCTCTCTGCTAAGTGGTCTGCTTGCTTATCTATATTGGACTAGAAGCTATTAGTTGAAATTGTGAGCTTGTGGAGGAGAGTGGGTATTGGGAAAGAAGAGGACCAAGGACAGAGACCTAGAAATAATTTGTATTAAAGGCATCCTACATCTCAGCTGTTCTCAGGCACCAGATCTGAAGGGGTGTCATACAACCTAAAGTTAATTTTGTCTATTAGAATAAGTGTTGTATAATCTCCTTTTTAGGATTGCATGTGATATAATATTAAACAAAAGATAGCAGGTATTACGACCCCCAAAAATCAGGGAGTTCTTTGATGTGATGGTATACTTTTGTTACTTTCTAATTGAGTGGATTTTTTTCTCTTTCCAGCAATTTTTTTCATCTTTTCTCCAGTTTTACCTTTTAAAATATCGATATTGGCATATCTATCACTTCTTTTTTTACAGTTAGAAATAATATTTTTAAATAATATTTTTTCAAATTGAATGCAAAAACAATTTTAGCATTCATTTAAATAAAAAATTTGAGTTACAAATTTTCTCACTCCCTCCTTCCCTCTCCTTTCCTCTCACTGAGATTGTAAACAATTTGATGCAAGTTATGCATGTGCAAGCATGCAAAACATATTTCCATATTAGTCATCTGATAAAAGAAAATGAAGACCAAAAAGAAAAAACCAAGAAAAATAAAGAAAGTGAAAAATAGTCTGCGTCAGTGTGCATCCAGACTCCACCAGTTCTTTCTGGCTAGCACCTTTCATCATGGGTCCTTTGGAATTGTCTTGGATAATTGTATTGAGCAGAATAGCTTAGTCATTCATAGTTGATCATCATACAATGTTGCGGTTTTTGTGTCTCCTAGTTCTTCACTTTGCATTAGTTTGTGTAAGTCTTTCCAGGTTTTTCTGAAGTCTGTCTGCTCATCATTTCTTATAGCGCATTAGTATTCCATCATAATCACATATCACAACTTGTTCAGCCATTCCTCAATTGATGGACATCCCCTCAATTTTCAATTCTTTATCACCACAGAAAGAACTATTATGAATATTTTTTTGTGCAAATAGATCCGTTTCCCTTCATTTTGTTATCTCTTTGGGATACAGAACTAATAGTACTATTGCTGGATCAAAGGGTATGCACAGTTTGGTTGCCCTTTGGGTGTAGTTCCAAATTGTTCTCCATAATGGTTAGATCAGTTCACAACTCCACCAACAGTGCATTAGTATCCCAATTTTCCCACATCCCTAAGTTGGAGATAATCTTTTTTTTTAAATTAAATTATTTATTTTTCATTTTCAACAATCATATATGTTTTTGTTTTAAAATTTCTCCCCTCCCTCTTTCTTCCCTCCCTAAGACAACTTGCAATCTGATATGGGTTCTACACATACATTCCTATTAAACACATTTTCACATTAGTCATGTTGCATAGAAGAATTATAACAAATGGGAAAAACCATGAGAAAGAAAAAAATAAAACACAACAAAAAAGAAAGTAGTCTGTTTCGTTTTGCATTCCTACTGTATATTTATTTCTCCAGATGTGGATGGCATTTTCCATCATAATCGTTTGGAATTGTTTTAGGTCCTTGCATTGCCGAGAAGGGCTAAGTCTATCAAAATCAGTCCTTTCACACTGTGGCTGTTACTGTGTACCATGTTCTCCTGGTTCTGCTTCCCTCACTCAGCATCAGTTCATATAAGTCTTTCCAAGTTTCTCCAAAGTCCTCTTGTTCATCTTTTCTTATAGCACAGTAGTATTCCATTACATTCATATACCACAACTTGTTTAGCTCTTCCCCAATTGATGGGCATTCCCTTGATTTCCAGTTCTGGGCCACCACAAAAAGAGCTGCTATAAATATTTGTTACACGTGTGGGTCCTTTCCCCATTTTTATGATCTCTTTGGGATACAGCTGTAGAAGTGGTATTGCTGGGTCAAAGGGTATGCACATTTTTTAACCATTTGGGCATAGTTCCAAATTGCTTTTCAGAATGGTTGGATCAGCTCACAACTCCACCAAGAATGAATTAGTGTTCCAGACTTCCCACATCCTCTCCAACATTTATCATTTTTCTGTTTTGCCTTTGTCAGCTGATCTGATAGGTGTGATGTGGTACCTCAGAGTTGTTCTGATTTGCATTTCTCTAATCAATAGCAATTTAGTGAATTTTTCATGTGACTATAGATAGCTTTAATTTCTTCCTCTGAAAATTGCCTTTTCTTGTCATTTGACCATTTATCAATTGGGGAATGACTTGTGTTTTTGTAAATTTGACTCAGTTCTCTATATTTTAGAAATGAGGCCTTTATCAGACACACACATCTATCACTTCTTAATCAACATGCACCCTCCTTCCCCCTTGCACACAGTGCTTTGACACATGGATAAAATACTTTCTCTGAATCCTGAAGACCTGAGTTGGAGTGCTGCCTCAAGCATTTACTACCTTGCTTGTTGTGTGATTCCTGACAAATCACTTAACCTCTCTGGGCCTCAGCTTTCTCATCATTAAAGATGAAGAAAATAGTACCTGCTCATTGGATTTTGTGAGGGTAAAATGAAATAATTTTTATAAAGTGCTTTGCAGTCCTTAAAGTGCCATAGATGTGTGAGCTGTTATTGTTATTTCCTTAATAAGCTTCCTTAAAAGTGTTTTAAAAACAGAGCTCTTTAATACAGTGGTTATGGGTGACAGAACTTGTAACATTTTACTCTTACAGATTATCATTTCTCAGCAGAGAGAGGAGAGAAGTTGGTTTTAGGATAAGTCACCTGAAAGTAGCCCAGTGATCCCTTCTGGACTTTGATTCAAATGTAACTTCTGATAATGGTGCTGCCCTGAGAACAGCAAGCTCCAGGAGGGGGTTTACTAGAATCTCTTGTTCCAAAGCGAGGAGCTTTGCAGTGGAAGGTGCACGGTTGGCAGTGGTCTTTGACAGGAAAGGAGATCTGTGTAGAGTGAGGACCTAGGAGGAACATGATTATGGAGTTTCTCTGAAAGAAGCTTCCTTTTATAGAGACAAATATGTGCTCACAGGTTGGAGGATGATAGCCCTTCTTTGGTGACAGCTGTATTTGTGCTTTGGCAATGGACATTGAATTCTGACAGTGTATGTTCTCTGTATTAATAGGAAGACATGAATCTAAATGAAGAACGAAAAGCACCCCTACGAGATAAAGATTTTGGCACAAAGCATGAAATGGTTGTCCAGTACATTTCTGCCACTGCCAAATCGGTAAGTAGCCCCACCAATGTATGAGCTTGGCCTTTTTTGCTTTTGCTCTTATGCGTAAATCTTCGCATTTCTGCAGCAACTTACCCTGCTTGGCTATGTGAAAAGGGAAAAAAACCCCAACAACATTTTTGTTTATGTTACGTGCTTAAAAATGCCCTCAACTGTGGATATTAAATTCATTAGAATTTATTACATATCTCACTACTACCCATTAATCTAAAGTATGACATTTAGAAAAAATTAAAAACCAGTAAGTAAGACTAAAAGACACTGCTTTGGGTGTAGTTGGGAAATAGTTTTGGAGTACAGTTTGTATGGTTTTATCCATTTAAGACTGGAGATTTGGGTGGTGCCCTTTTTAATTAAAGTGCCATGAGAAGCACAAATGTCTTTTTCAATTTAAGTGTGCTTCCTTATTTGTTAAAAAATAATTCTATGTTTGGGGAAAAGATCAATGCTCTAGATTAGAGGGTAGTACACTGGTCCCCAACCTGTGGGTAGCAGACCCTATGGGGGTTTGAAATTAGTTGCTCCAAAGGGTCTGCAAAATGGTATGCATGCTAAGAATTGTCATTTGGTTCTTTGTGGAGCTCCAGCAAACTTGAGAGCTACTAAGAGTCAAGGCTTGGCAGTTCTCCGCCACAACAAACCTACCATCATTCTCTTGTGTCCCCTCATATTGCAGCTACCCTATCCTGGTCTCTAGCCTCCTCATTGATCTGCCTGATTTCTGCTCTCTCCCCTTTCATATTCAGCCTTCATACAGCAGCCAAATGAGGTTCTTAAAGCACAGGTCTGCCTGTGTACCCCTGCTATTGAAGGTGCTCCCATGGCTCCTTGTTTCCCGTGTTTAACACTTAAAGCCCTTTGTAATCTGGCTTAGGCCCGGCCTACCTGTTTGGCTTGATTCACCTTTGTTCCTTTTTCATTTACTCTGTGTTACAGCCACACATGATAGTCCATTACTCACCTCTGTACCCTTTGCTCAGAAATCCAGGAATCTGGATTTGTTTGTTCTCCTTAGCACCAGTATTCGGAATTCTGAGCTTCCTTCCCTGTTCAGCTAAGTAAGGGGCCTCCCATGTAAAGATCCCCCTGATTTCCCCAGTTCTTAGTGCTCAAATTATCTGCTATATAGTTTGTGTTTACTTACCAATATGTACAGATATGATTTCCTTTAGAGAAATGCTCCTCTTGGGCCAGAAAATCATGAGGTTTTTTTGT
Organism: Petaurus breviceps papuanus; assembly: GCF_028583685.1. Taxonomy (NCBI): domain Eukaryota; kingdom Metazoa; phylum Chordata; class Mammalia; order Diprotodontia; family Petauridae; genus Petaurus; species Petaurus breviceps. Next base: position 8,416,937 of record NW_027187307.1, on the reverse strand, counting down.
CTTTGGATCCCCCAGTGCCTAGCATAGTGCCTGACACATAGTAGAAGCTAATAGCTACATGCTTTTTAACTGAATTTGTTATAAAAAATAACCAAATGTACTTTCAGTAGAATAAGTCAATACTGTGTTTCCCCCATATGACCATTTGTGCTTTGGGTAGGAGCCTAGATTTAGGCCTAGAAGGGGCCAGAGTGACCGTCTAGCCCACCACCCTTATTTTCTACTTGAGGTTAAATGACCGGACACATGGGGGATGATAGAAACCCAGATCACTCTTCTTTACTTCCCCTGCCCTATGATAGAAACTCATTTAAAGATGTTACTAAATAATATAGTAGCTTTCATTTATCATGTATTTCTTCCCATACACAATACAGCTATTATCTTCTGGGCGTTTAACATTAAAAAGGGGTCCTCAGACTTACAGGTTGGGAATCATCGGATCCTGTCATTTACCTCACTTTTTATTAAGCGTTCACATTCTGGTGCATGAATTTCGCAGCAGTTTGCTATGAGTCGTGATGCCAACCATGTAAGTTACCTCATGCCAGTCATTGCATTGTTATTTGATTATATAGGAGAGCATTGAATAGTAGTTCTCATCAAGTGTGTTTTTGCGAGATTCTAGAGATTTGAAATGGGCATTTCAAGTGACAGGAGTGATGATAAACTTGGAAACTAAATGTTTGACAATAGACACAGAGAGAATGGGATTTCTTTCCGTTCTTCCCTCCCCACCCTAAGCCATTACAACATTGGCCTTCAAGTTAAATTTCTCCCAAGAACATACATTTTCAGTCTCATAATTTGTACATTTCTGGGGAAGGAGTATTTAATAAGTAAAGCTTATTGACTAGAGTTATAATGGCTTTTAGATATTTTTAAAAAGGTGACTAGTGGAAAATCTAATTCTTTCTCTCTAAAAATACATCCTAAAATTATGATGTCAGTTCTGTGTGAGTGTAGTCATTCCAGTGGAAATGACAAATGATGCGTTTCCTGAATTCCACTAGTGCATTCGTTCTATATTATACTTGAAGCAAGCTGAATCCGAACATGGAACAATGTAAATATAACGCATTGCAGCTGCCTGAGCAAAGCAGCAGCTCGCTTTTTAATTTGTTTTTTGTATCCAAGGGCAGAAATATGTTTCCAGTGATAAGTGAAATTTGCCATGAGCGTCGTTTTCAATAGAATTAGGTGATGCATAGGGTTTTACTTTGAAATTCTGATGAATCTCTTTTCATTTTTGCATTCAAGTTATTGTTTACAGTAAAATGCTTTGGGAAATGCAGACTGTATATTCACTGTTATTTCTTTAAATACCTAAAGGCAGAAACACTAGTAAACCTATGTAACTAAATCTGAGTGCAAAATATAGATAACAATGCATGAATAATCATGTGGTGATTTTAAAAAGTAAATAAGATTTTAAATGTCTCTTCCATATTTGTTTGTAAAAGTGGGACTGAGTGTGATGACGGTAAGTAAAAATTTTTTCGTCTTTAGTCTATTGAATTTTTATTTAAATATCAGCTTGCTACTGATTTCCACTTTGATCTTCAGGGGTTCTTTTCTTTTTCATTTTATAAGATATATTTGGACAAGAAAATAAATTTCAGTTGGATTTCTGTCATAGGCTTGTAGATACAGAGCTGCAAGGACCTTAGAAGTCATGTGGGCGGGCCCTTTATTTACAGATGACTAAACTGAGGCCCAGAAAGGTTCACCCTGGGGCCTGCTGGGAGTGAGCAGTAAGTGGTGGAGATAGCACTTGCCCTGCTGTTCCCACTCCAACAGCCTAGCCCACTGTGCTGTCATTACTGTGTTACAATTGGCTTAGTGTGTGTTAAAGACAAAAAAGAATGCAAGGAGAAAGTTTAAGCATTATTAAGCTCATAATCATATGTACAGCCAAGAAATACCAAACCTGCCAATACAAAATGTGTCCAGCCAGTATTCATTAGGATCCGACCATGTGCACAGTAGCCCTTTTCTGTTAGGAGGCCAAGATTCAAGGTATCATTTGCTAATATTTTGCTGGTCGATAAGCATATTTTAAAGCTTCCAGGCTTTGGCTAGACATTTCTGAATGCTGTCTTTTCTGTCATTAAAACAAAGGAAATTGCTTTGTAATCTCCTTATTTGACAGTGATGTGGAGGGAGAATATTGTGACAAACAATGTCCATAATTTGGAACCTATTACTGATGATGATTCCTATGAGAAGTCCATCATTTGGAACTGTGCATGTGGCTGTCCTACCTGGGTGTCTGACCAAGGTTTTCTTTCCTCTGGCTGTAATTTGGATTGTTAGAGAGAGAGAGACAGACAGAGGCTGAGGGTAGTGTGCTTTAAAAAAAAAATAAGACCTGGGTATTTTTCACTGATACATTTTTTTTTAAAAGAAACCCTTTATTAAATGTTGAGATTTATTTGGCATTTGTTCTATAAAAATTATAAAAATGCTTAAAATTGTTCTAGAGCTTTGAAGGCAGCATCTTTAAAAAATTGTATAACCTTTTTTCCCATCATGGTTTAAAAGCATGAAGGCAAGAATCAGTTTAAAAAAAATAAATTGACTTTTTTTTTCTTAATCTGCAGTTAGTCACATTTTTGTTTCTCCAGAGCTCATTAATAAATGCCTACTGTTCTCTGCTTAGATTCCTGCATAATGACATTAAAGGAAAATGAAAGCAAATAGAGGCATGTCTTAGAAATTCATTTCTTAAATCAACTTATTGTTGCTATGCTGTGTGCTCTGTTAAAATGAGCCGTAGCTGAGGAGGAAAGCAGGGGAAGCCAGGCCAGACCGGCAAGGTCTGCAAATGGGGCTCCCGCGTAGATCTTGTTCACCCCTCCATTTCATAGCGGTTATTAAATGAGGTTTAAACTCTGTGGATGTTTAGAGAGGGTCGTTTTGTCTCCAGTGCAAGTGAGGAGGGAGGCAGTTCAGGAGAAGAGCTCCTGCTTCAATGAAGACTGTCACGGCTATTAGGAATGCAGCTCTGGCCTTGCCCCAGCTGCACTGACGGATTTAGATACTGTGGGCAGAGGGAATACACAATTGGCAGCTGTTTCCGAAGGCCAGGAATGAAAGATTTATTAGTGACATATCTGTTAAAATGAGATTTCTATCACCACAATAGACTTAAGACAACAGTGTTTTAGAAAAGGAAATTTCCATGCCTGACTTCTTTGTTCTGTTATGGAGGGAGCCTTGTCCACACCCCCCCCCCCAACCTATCAAATGAAATCTTGAAGTTTTCAAAATCTATGCCCTAATTAGATTATCCAGAGAACACTTTCTTTCTGACTCAGTTCATAGGAACTGAGAAAATAATATTCGGTGAAATATCCATTTCAAAAATATTGGAACCTCTATACATTTACAGTAAGTTAACATACTTAATTTGTTGGAATTTCTTTTGAATTTTAAATATGTACAACTTTTTTCTAAATGATAGAGCTTTTTTAAAAAAAAATTACCAACAACTCACTTTTTCTGATAGAGATATACATGAACTCCAATGGTATAGGCTCACTTGGATTTTCCAGAGTTGTTTTGTGCACTCTAACTACTTCCACTTGAAAGCATTTCAAATTCGGTATCAGTGTGAAGACAGTCTCTTTGCATCCAGATCATGGAATCTTGAAGACTTTTGCCCCTGACCCCCTTTTTGGGTCTTAGAGTATATGCTTTGAGAAGAATATTAGGTTTTTCTGGGTATTTTGGCTATCACTTTATATCACGATATCAGCCTTTTGTTATACATTTGAAAATAAAGACTAAATGTTTAAAATGATGTTAACATATAAAGTTGATATTTTTAACATCTACTTTAAAGAAAAATGAGGCTAATCACAGCTCAGATGCCAGAGAGAGCAAGCTTATATTTAAAATAGGGGGAGGGTAATAGGTGTATGCATATATGTATGTATTGCATGTATGTGTGTGCATATTTAATTTTATATGTATATGTATCTGTGTGCAGAAACACAATGCACACACATATACACACATACACAGTGTACACATATACATATGTGTGTATATGCATGCACGTGCATATATGTATATGTTTTTTTGTGCGTATATTTGAAAACAAAAAGGAAAAACCCTGCAATTTTCCCAGTGTAGGGAGCTCCTTATGTAGAAACTCTGTGCCAAAACACATTTGTGACTCCCTTGTAACTTATACCACTAGAGGTGCCTTTTGGCTAAGGTCACAGGGTCAGGACGCAGCAGTTTCAGGATTTGAACTCATATCTTACTGACTTCAAGGTCAACTCTCTATTCTATACTCCATGGTACCTTTCATGTGTTCTGTGAATGTGTACATTTAACATTTGTTTATATATGATTTTTATTCCCTTATTTCAATGCAAATTGATTTTGATTTGCTTCTGGTATCAGATATGAGAACACTACTCAGGCTATATCTCTATGTTCCTGTCAATGACAAAACAACCTGAATCATGGTATGGCAGAACCATTCATTTTGCCTCTGCCAATGTACCTAACTGATGTGACGACATACTTTAACCAAAATCAGTCATGTTAAAATCTGGATGCATTGTTAAACAGGCCCAGATGACCAGTTCTGTCAGGCCTTGGTTCTCTCGTTCTGCTTTGTATCTGTTCTCGTTGTTGGGACTGTCTGACTTTATCATGTCAATGTTATGGTTGTGCTAAGTTAAAAAGGGTCCAATAGAACCTGTCTCTTCCTCCCTCCCTTCCTTCCTTCCTTCCTTCCTTCCTTCCTTCCTTCCTTCCTTCCTTCCTTCCTTCCTTCCTTCCTTCCTTCCTCCCTTCCTCCCTCCC